>NC_014417.1:0-176815 GCF_000146465.1 Encephalitozoon intestinalis ATCC 50506
AATCCTACCCCATCCCACATCTCCCTAACATCTCTACTCCATCAAGTAGAACACCGAACTCCTGGAGGATACACAAACTCCCCCCTCCGACATCTGCTCTTCCGACAGATATTCTTTCTCCGCTGCCAGGGAACTCATAGCACTTCTTACCTCTTCTACTTTTGTAACCCTGAACATCAGGTGATAGATAACATGCTCTCCCTTCCCGTTCTTGAAGATTCCTACTTCTACTATTCCAACCTCCCTCCTTCCTCCTCTCTCAAGTGTTGCAGTTGCCATCTTCTGAATCCTGTTCTCATCTCCACCCAAATCTATGAAAAATCTCGATTCATCTGGACTTCGGAGCAGTTCTACAACTTCTACTATGTCATGTACTTCCTTCTGCTCACGAATCTCTTTTATGTTTCCTCCCTTCCACTTCTCCTCTTTCCCATTGTCTAGTTCTTTCTTGATCTTGTCTGCATCCTTACTCCATCGTGTAATTCTCTTGTGCAACTTGTAGTTCGGCCTTTCTGATTGCTTTCCCTTACTCTTTCCAGAGTCCGAGGGAATAGAAACTCCTCCGACCGCCCCCACCAGCTCTTCCTCCTCTTCCTTCTCTCCCTCTTCTTCCTTCTTCTCCTCTGCTGCCAGTCTCTTCTTCCTGCCCCCCCCCCCGACTTTTCTTCTTCTTTCGTCCTCCTGAGTCTTCTGATTCTCCTAGCAGTTCCCTCTCAATCTTAAGTCTTCTTTCTTCCTCAGCCTTCTGTCTCCTCCGAACTGCATCAGAGACCTTCTCAACATATTCTAAATCTATTTCTTCACCATCTTTCCCTATCATTATCTGCTTGATTATCTCTTCAACAACATCTTTACTTCTTTCCTTGCATGTGGTTAATAGTAACCCAACCGAAATAATTCTGTATTCCAAGTATAGATATTCACAAGCTTCTTCTTCACTAATACTGTTCTCTTTCAATACCTTCTTTACCCATCCTTCAACCATGCATCCCATCAACTCTACTTCTTCTGGGGTCTCGTACAACTTGGAACATGCCTCGCATACAATCCTTTCTGCATTAATTATCTTTTTCCACCAAGACCTATTGCAAAGTCTCTCTCCATATTTCTTAATACCATAGCATACGACTATTTTTTTTCTTTTTTTTTCTTCATCTTCTTCCTCCTCTGCCTCTTCTACCATCTTCTCTACCTCACTAATAATGGCTTCTCCAAACTTTGTCATCTCTCTGTTCTCTACCTCCTCGCATTGGAAAACTCTCTTGTATGCCATCATAAGCAACTCACTGAATGTCTTATTTCTCTTCTCATATATTTTCCATAAATCCAAAGATATTTTCTGAAGGTATGGAACTATCTTCTCAGAAAACATCCTCTTAAATCGATCATCATCGGTATATAACAGATCTTTAGCTGCAAACATCCATACTCCCATTGCCAGATTCCCACTCTCAATAAATTCTCTAACATCTATCATAGCTTGAAGATCCCTCCTCAGGTCACTGAATTTTGTTGTTGGCTGTACAATGAGCATCCCGGTTCCTCGGAACAACAATGGAAAAGGCATTGATTCACTTTCTGTCCCTTTCAGTTTAACAACAGAGGTTATCATGCTTCCAGCCACAGAGGACTCTACCATTGAGCAAGCGATTATGTCGAAAAATTTAAATACCAATATCTTTTTCCATACCATGTCTATCACTCCACTTCTCGAAAAGTATTTTACTTTCTCCTTTTCTATTTTACTCTAAAATTCTCTCCATGATCCAATCATATTTCGCCCCATTAACAATTCTTTTTAACGCCCTACTCCAGAAATTAGACCTATTTTTTGTCTCTCCTTCCGATCTTCTTCTTTTATTTGCTATTTGATAATTAGCCAATCAACACAGAAGACCTTAGGCTTCCCAGAAAGGAGATTATGTGTCTTCATTTCACCCCTTTCCATTTCAGGGCCCGCCCTGAGATCATCTTCTGTTCCTATTTCAACAGCTCTATATTGTCTATCTTTAATGGAAACCCTTTGGCTTTATATATCTGTTTTCTCAAACTTCTTTTTATTTCTAAGAACGCCCACATGTGTCCAAGCTAGATATTGTAAATCCATGAATTTATTCCACCAAATAGTAATCTCTATCCAGCTAATCTTCATGTTTTTTACCAAGACAAATGATTCCTGTCCTATTGAACCTTTTTTGCCTTTTGCTCTATTAATCACACATTATAACTCTTTTTGAAGACTATTAGTTTTCTCCTTAGTTGTTTTTGGTGGATATGGCCTAATTGCGATATTTTTACACTTTACAGCTGGCCATCAATTCTATGCAACATTCTGATGGGATCAAATCTTCTAACTCTGAGGAATAAACTCTTTTTCTACCATTGAAGGGAAGAAAAGAAAGATTTCAATATTTTATTCAGGAAGTATTATTCACAAGCTCTGACTTGTTTATCTGAAGTATTTCGTATTCTTCATGGTTTATGATCCCACAAACACGTAACTGGTGCAGCCGTGAGTTCCCATATCTGGAATAGTCGAAGTTCTTGGAACAACCTGTACGGCTATTGCCTAATGCCCAAAGATACCATAGAAAGTGGCTGTACGCCATTGCTCCCTCCACCAGTTCCAACATTTTTTCCAAATGCTCGTTACTGTCCATATATTCTCCTATAAATTCCAGTCTTTCTTGGGTATTTGGAAAGTTCTCTTCCTGAAATACATAGTTTTCGTAGTCATAAGCTGCCTCGCAAAACAGGTTGGCTATGTCGATTACAGGAGAACCCATTGCTACAAATTCGAAGTCGATAAAAACTACACCTGTTTTTACCATCAGTATATTTCCTGGTTGGAGGTCATTATGGCATGTGACTGATTCAAAGTCTCCAGTGGATACTCTGAATACTCTATTCTGCACTTCAATTAGAAGTCTTACTATATGGTCCTTATCTTTTTTATAGGACTTTTGATTTAAAGATTTTATCTTCTCTATTACATCTCTAGGGTTTGCATTATTTTCTTCGCCAGGTAGTATTTCTTTGATGCACTTATACATCATATTGTTTACCAGTTCCTTGTAACTCCGTATTCCGCTAGCTTTTATATTGTGAAATCTTCGGAGTTCTGTTGCAATCTCTTTTAAATCCCTCTTGATGATTGAATGTTCCGAATCTAAATATCTTTCTATCCGAAACTTGTTAGTTGACACTATCACCCTTTCGCTTGCTACCATGTTATTAATCATTTCGTCCTGAGCATCGAAGTCTTTTAATTCCTTATAAATGTAACGGTTCTTTCCCACGCTGAACATGTACACAACATTACTATATGCCATACTAAGACGAGGCATGGGACCGTTTGGAAGAGACCCTATATGCTTTCTTATATTTTCCACAACATGTTTTGGAATCTCGGAACTACTATGTTCTATAGACGCGGAAAAGCTAGGATTAGGGTTTGATGATGTTACTCCATTCATCCCTCCAATGGCCTTCATCACAATCTTACTCTGTGAGCAAAATCCAAACAAAATATATATTCCTGAAAATAATAATAGGATAATATTCATTAAAGGCCAATGATAATTAAGTTACAAACTATCCGACCTTATTGTGGCTATAAATTAATTCTGTCCTTCTCGAAGAGATTAAAGAGAATCAAACGATTTTGGTATAAAGTTCTAGTGCTCAATTTATATTCGGTCTCTTAGCCTATAAAAGATTCAAATATCTGGGATAGTGGTATACTTTACGGTCTGATTAGGCCATATGGTAAGTGAATTGTGAAGTTAAAGAAGCTGGAAAACTAAATTCTGGAGAGATGGTATTATCTGCACGATGATGATTTAAATGAAGATGGAGTCAATAATTTGAATTTTGGCATCCCAGGAGAAGAAAAAGTATCTCGATTAGGATGTAGTGAAATAATGATTTAATATCAATTTTATACTATTAAAAATTTGTTATATAGTTTATCAAGACCCTACGATCACAATCATTGTTCCCCGCTTTGAATCTATTGTGAATATCCAAATGTTACATTAGGAAAGATAAGCCACAAAAGCCCGGCATCACTATGCGGGAAAAGAAAGAGTACCACACATATAGGTGCTCTCTTGTCTCTTTTGATCGCCATATTTGATGTTTCAAACGTCTTTCAAAAGCCAATGTTCATGTAAAATTTATTTTTTGATGGTTTGTCTTTTAGTTTCTTATTTAAGCTAGATATTTTCATACCAAGGCTTTATCAATCACCAAATGTTATTGCATACCTGTACTCTTCAGCATGTATGGATTACTTTCCTTTTCTTTTTAGAGTCTTACGCAATTTACACAGTTGAATAGCATTCGCTCATGTATCACCAATCATTGCACACCATCTGTTCCAAATATTACCTAATCGTATGCTGCAAAGATCTTAAAGAATTGACTCTCCAATGTGTACAATCTGATACGTTAGGTGTTCCTGAGACGTAATCTCCCTTGTTTCACAAGAGGTTTTTGTCCATAACAAATTGGAAGTTGGAATGAAAAGAGTTATTGAAGAGCTTACTGCAAGTTTGATCTATCTCTTTAGTTCGATAATAACAACGCTTTCCAATAAGTATATACTATCGAACCTTGGGTTTAAAATGCAATATCTCTTGGTAGCAATTCAGTCTTTTACCATAGTTGCTGGGTTACTTGTTCTGAGAATCACAGGCCTTGTTAAATTTCCACTAACCAACTTCAGAAAATGGATGGTTCCGTCTCTCTTGCTTTCTGTGATGATATTTTCGGGATCAAAGTCTCTGTACTATCTTCCGATATCCCTATACACTTTATTCAAGAACAGTAGCATAGTGGTGGTTGCCCTTCTTGAGCAGCGCCTATTCAAGAAGAAAATAAGCGCTTTGTCTTATATGTCGTTTGTGTTAATGATCATTAGTTCCTATACGGGAAATTCTTCAGATGTTGTTCTTAACATTGGTTATTACTGGATACTGATCAACATCCTGTCTACAACGGCCTATGTATTGTCGCTAAAGGTTGCTGTCGACATGAACAGTAAGGGAAAAGCAGAATCCGTATACTATTCGAATCTTATTTCATTGCCAATTCTTGTCCTTTTGTCTGCACTCTTTGATGAAAGAAGCATGGGAATTTTTGGGTTTCAAGAGCTTGTGTGGATCCTGATTTCGTCATTCTGTGCCTTTCTTACATCTTTCAGTACTGCTTGGACTCTTAATGTCCTTTCCTCCACTGCTCTAAGCATGATTGGTGCCTTGAACAAGAGCCTAGGGTCTTTTGCAGGGATACTTGCATTAGGAGAAAGTATTAACCATCAGAAAATCTTTTCTCTTCTTTTAGGATCGCTGGCATCTGCTATATACTCGTATGACATCTCATTTAGAAAGAGAGATTAATTCAAATATAAACGTTTGTAATTCCCAATGGTCTCGTTTGTTTGGTATTTTAAATCTGTCCTTTAGGTTCCCCAAATGAATAGATATGAAACAGCCGACCATGACTATATGCATGCCAAGGACTACTTCAACAACTATAAATTTGGGTACATTGAAAGAACGACAAAGACTCTTCTTCTTCAAAGTCTTAGGCCGGAAGATAGACAAGATGAAGATCTGCTTAGCATAATGAATCAAAGCAAATCCCAGTTGAAAGATGTTAAGTCTATTGGTAAAGAAGCTTCCAAATCCATTTCTGAGCTGTCAGAGCTTATCTACGAGACCAAAAATAAACTCTTGAAGTATGAGGAGATGCTTGGCCATGAAATGGAAAGAGAGAGAGATCTTGCCGAGGAATACTCTAGACTTGAAAGCCTTGACGAAAACTTAAAAACATATGATGAACTCAAGGCATTGTTTGATAAAGGATGCGAAGAAGTTGAAGAAAATTCTAAAAAAATAAGTGCTCTCAAGGAAGAAATTGCAATATCAAGTACTAGCGAGGCGGAAGAGGAACTGAAAAAGATGAAGGACCGAAGAGATAAACTCTGTGGAAAGCAGAAAAGACTTTCTCTAATAACTATGGAAAGCTATCTGGAAGATTCATACAATTGGTACAAGAAATCACTTGAGCTGATCAAAAATGTCTTTGGTATAAGTCTTGTTACCATTGAGCAAGAGGGCAACGAGATGTACATGAGACTCAAGGTTTTTGCATGTGAGATAGGGATATTTGTAAGAGATGGTCGAATGATTGATTTCAAGTTATACAACAACAATGATGAGACCCTTGCATCGTTTTTTGAGGAAGCAGGTAGGCTTGCCGTATCTGTTAACGACCCCCGTATATTGCTTTTGTTGGTTGCAAATAGGTGTAAAGTAACGGAGGTTTGAATCATCTTCTCTTATTCTTGAGTTGACGCTTAATACGATCCTTTTGAGTAAACAAACAATGATTATCGGCTGTATGGCAGGCCTGGTGGCGGCTGCACAAGCATGCCTTAAGGATAGCGATTGCTTAACCAGATCAAGACCGGATGTCCATTCAATGTTCTGTGTTGATAACATCTGCCAGAAGGTTCTACCTCCGGGAAAGCATTGTACCAGGCCTACAGAGTGCTCCTCGTATTCATTTTTTGGGCCTTTGGCTTGCACAGGGAAATGTAAGGTTGAGAATGAGTGCGAGTATGGAAAGGATGATAATTTCGATTCTATGTACTGTTGTAGAAGCATTCCTCAAGGAAAAGAATGCAATCCGAACCGGCCTGGATCTCTTAGTGGATGCGACATAACTCAATCATGCTTAATGGGGAAAAAGGGTTTCTATGAATGTGTTCCTGACAAATCAAACTCCTGGTTACTTGGCGTATTTCTATCTATAAGTGGAAATATCGGGATAAATATTGGAATAAACCTTCAGAAGAAATCATATAAACAATCACATATAAGACTATTCAATATGAACCTACAAACATTTTATGCAGGATGCTTTACGTACGGCCTGGGAAAGATTCTTGGATATTGCTCGTATCTCTTTGGAAATCAATCACTAATGGCTGTGCTGAGTGCAACAGGTCTTGTCTCAAACAGCATACTTGCTCCAATGATCAACGAGGAGATCTTCACCTGGAAAGATTTCTCTGCAATATTCTTTGTGTTTGCAGGGACAACACTTATAGTCATGAATACAGCTACTAGCCACAAGGTTTATACCCTTTGCGAGCTTTTGAAGATGTATACTCGCGTGGAAACATTGGTATGGCTTGGATTTATCATTCTTGTAATAATAGTTCTCTTTATATTCGTTAAGTACGTAGAAGTTAACAGCAATTGGGAACTTCCTGACGAGAATATGATATTTCTAAGGAGAGAGGGTGTTTGGTTTGACGAGGAGGGGACAGTTATTAAGTATACAATGGTTCTGGCCTATGTATGCTTGTCCTCGTTCATAGCATCTTTTACAACCCTATCTATAAAAAGCCTCGGTGAGATGATTGACAAGACAGTTGCTGGGGACAACCAATTTATATTCCTCACAACATATTGTTTCATCATAATTCTTGCAACATGCACATTCTTTCAAATATACTGGCTCAACAGGGCTCTAAGGCATTATGATGCTCTGCTAGTAATTCCTATGTTTCACGTCACATGGACTCTTTTAAGTATATTTACTGCTGGGATCTACTTCCGGGAATTTGAACAATACACCCGCTATCAACTTAGTGTATTTGTCTGTGGGGTGATACTTATCTTCTTCGGATCCTTTTTCCTGGGAAGTAGAATAACAAACAAGACCTATATCAAAACCAAAGACATTGGAATGGAATCGGAAAAGATATTAAAGAACCAATAAAACCCGGAATTGCTTTCATGAGTCCCCGTCTGAAACTCTCGTTTCGAGTATTTATGGTTCGTTGATGAAAACAGGAGTTCTTAGGCACGTGGAATGAGGGATGAAAACATATATGTTGTTGATAAAATCGTTGGATGTAGAAAGAAAGGGGGAAAAAAGCAATATCTTGTGAAATGGGAAGGATACTCCGACTCGGAAAACACTTGGGAAGATGAAAAGAACATTTTTTGTAAAGACCTGATAAAGAAATACGAAGAATCCCAAGAAAAGTTGAAAAGACCTAGCCGAAAGGTAGCCAACAGAAAAACTTCTCCGAAGAAACTTAACAAAAGCACTTCTGAAAAGACTAAAGTTATCATTAACGACTGGGATGAATTGGTTAATAAAGTTATTTCGGTGGAGAAAAAGGGAGCATCCCTTATGGTCTGGTTGCAGTTCAAAGATGGAAAAAAGGGTAGTTTTCCAGCATCACAAATACATATAAAATGCCCATTACATCTACTTGAATACTATGAAAATAATCTAGTTTTCTGTGAAGATGGGGGAGATAATACCAAGTAAAGTTCTTTATTTTATATGTATATTTAGAGATACCAGTTTTCAAGAGAGTCAGTAAAGCCTAGATTTCTTTCGTATTAGTGTTGACTCGATTGAAGTAAGACTGAGGGATATTCTTTTCTGTATTTAAAGCTTCAGACAATGGAATAGGTCAACAATATAGTGCACCTGGTTCCAAAGGAGTTGCTAATGGAATAAACATCACCCTTCTCGATAATGCAAATACTCCCTCTTTTCAGAATCACTTTGTCATGTCCCATCTCTATGCATACAGTTCCTTTTATCATAAATATCGAAAAGTTGCAAACCGCCTTTTCAGGTTTTATAAAGGCCAGATTGTTTAGAAACAAAATAGCTGTTTCAAGCATTGTCGATGCTACAAGAGGCTCAAAAGCGCTTCTTCCTCTGTACAGCGCGGATATGTTTGTTACCGCCACCTTTTTTCCCTCGGAGTTGTAGATAGTTTCTCCTTTGTACTCATATATTTCCTTGGGCTCAATTATGCTTTTTCTCGCTGTAGATTTCTCTACTCCCTTCCCAAGGCTTTGAAGTCTTTTTCTGTATCTGTCCTTCATCTCCTTTGCAGGACTTATCCCTTGGTCCTTCCCCATTTCATTCGGCGAGCATCGATCGTCGTCATACTCATTCAATTCTTCTCCTCTAGAACTTATTTCTGTGTAGAATTCTCCAGAAAACTCTTTTCCATCCTCAGGGCTCTTTGGCTGCCCTTCAGGCTTATCTTCAATCCTTTCAAAAGAGCTCGAAAGCCTCTTATTTTCAAGAATACTGTTTGTTTCCAATGACTCTCTAGAAGAAGAAAGAAAAACGTCTCGATTCTTAGCCGATAGGCTTTCTCTTATAGTCTTTATGTCAAAAAGAGTGTCGCTCTGGGCATTTGGCTCTTCATTTTCATCTTCCCCTCCCGTATCACTTTTATACACTGATGTCTCGTCTACTTCAATTGTAGTATCATCCTTAAGAACTGATTCCGCTGTTCTCCAATAGTCGTCAATGTTCTCAAGATTATCATCATCCTTGACTACATCCAGTTTTGTTCCAGGATCCAAAATTCTTTTCTTGTAAGACTTCATCTTCTTACTTAGTCTACTTGTCGATTCGTAGGTCTTTCGCATCACCTGGGGCTAGGCATTTTCTGCGATTTGACCCTGAAGATCGTCCTAACTGTTGTATTTTCCTTATTTCAATGGTGTCTATGGAGTACACCCTGATGTTCATTGACATTGCTGTGAACATCACCGACAAACTACTTGCAAGGGATGAAAGTTCGGTTGAAGAGGTTATTAGGAGATGTAAAGATAGCAAGGTCCTACCAATATTTATTGGTCTGGACCATCAAACAAGCCAAACCTCGATAAATCTGGCAAGAAAGTACAAGACGATATCGACAGTTGGTATTCACCCTACCTCATCCTCAAAGTATAAGAACATTGACGAAATCATCCCATTGATAGAAGAGGATGCTGTGGTTGCAATAGGAGAGTGTGGCCTGGATTACGACCGTCTTGAGTTTGCAGATAAGATATCTCAGAAGAGGATTTTTAGGTCTCAACTGGATTTGGAAGGAGATTGCTATTTTCTCCATTCAAGATCCTGCCACAGGGATTTTATGGAAATTGTTTCTGATTACAGGCTAAGAGGCGTTGTTCATAGTTTTACCGGAAGTATAGAAGAAGCTGAGGAGTTGATAAAAAAGGGATTTTTTATAGGGATTAATGGATGCTCCGCAAAAACATCTGAGGGGATAGACGTTATAAAAAACCTTCCGCTTGATTCCCTCCTCATAGAAACTGACTCCCCATACTGTAAGATCAGAAAAAGCTACGCTGGGTTTGAGTATGTTACAACCGATTTCAGTTCCCTAAAGGTCCTGAAAAAGAAGAATGAGCCATGTTGTGTCGTTCAAGTAGCTGAAATAATAAGTAATGCAACAGAAAAAGATTTTAACCTAGTGGTGGAAACGGTATTTAGTAACACAATCAAACTTTATGGAGATGTGGTGAGGAAGTCTGCCGAAGAATGGGGTTTTTTAACACATTAGGCAAAGGGCCACCTTTAGCCATACTTAAAATTATTTTTAGATTAAAAATTACCCCACCCCGAAGATGTCTTTCTGTAAGAACTGGGCTTCACCATTTCTGAACAGCTTGTGGTCAGAAACATCCGAAACCTGGCAAGAGAACCAAGAAGATTGGAGAATTGTCGGGACAAACCCATTCAAGAGGAGATCGGAAAATGCATGCAAAATAGAACGAATAATTACGGATCTTCCTTCAAAACAGGTGGCCGAAGGTATAGAAAACTCATTTAAATTCATGTCAATAACACCCGAAACACACTATTATATTATACAGTTTGAAAGCAAAAGACTTGATGTTGCATTTGTGGATGCTAATATTAATGTCAAAAAAAATTCTTATGTGATACTGGAAGCTGATAGGGGAGAAGACTGTGGAGTTGTGGTTGGAGTGACCACAAAGGATAAACTTGAAAAACTGTTTAAAAGATATGATGACATCTCTAATGAAGTCCAACCTAAAAGAATATACAGACTGGCTACGCTTCTGGATCTTGAGGCGTTGGAAAGAAAAAGAAGCATGCAAGCAAGGGCCTTAGAGTTCTGTAAAGAAAGGGCTATCCTAGGCGGGTTAGACATGGAGGTTGTCGGATGTGAATACCAATGGGATCTCAATAAGATTACTTTCTACTTTGCAAGTGATGAGAGAGTAGACTTCCGAGAATTGGTGAAGGAGCTTTATCGAGTATATAAGACGAGAATATGGATGTGTGCCATCGAAAAGTCCAAAAATAAGTATTTGAAGGAGCTTATTGAATTCTAGAATTGAATTCTCTAGCCCAAGATTTTTGTAATTAAAACCCGATAAAATATTTCTGTATAATTTCTTATCTCAAGGTCTAGCTCTGCTTCTGCGAGATTAGAAATGGAAAAGTTATTATCTTATTTAATTTTTGGACTGATCCGGTGGCAAAATTATCACTTCATTAATCCTCAAGATACTTATTGCAGCCTCGGTTGCAGCCTTTAACGACTTCATTTTGTTCATACTGGGTTCGATAATGCCAAACTCAAAGTTGTTTTGAATCTTCCCACTCGTTACATCAATCCCCAGAAACCTTGTTTCCGAAGAACTCTCTATCTCCTTGGCTTGAGAGGACAGTAGACCTGCGACTATCTCATTCGAGTCTAGACCCGCATTAGTGGCTAAAATTTTTGGAATTGACAGAAGTGACTCGGCATAGCGGTGGATAGCAACATGTTCCTTGGAATTGACGGTAAATGCAAACTTTTCCAGCATTAAGGACAGTGCACACTCAACCGATCCTCCTCCTGGAACAACACTACCAGACTCAAGGGTCCGTCTCAAAACACAAATGGCATCATGAATCGACCTTTGCATTTCATCAAGAAGCTGACTATTGGCTCCTCTTAGGATTATCGATGCCATCTTCTTCTTAAGTCCATTAATAAACACACATTCTTCTTCACCAATCGATACAACTTCAAATTTATCTGCTGATCCTGGACTTGTGATATTGTCCCCTCCGCTCAAATCAGAAGTAGAAGACACCAAACTCGTTCCTATTGCCTTAGCAATAACTATTAAATCTTCCTTCTTGCACCTTCTAATCCCAACCACACCTGCCTCAAGTAAGATCTTAGTGCACATGTCGTCAATGCCTCTCGTCGTGAGTATTACATTGGCTCCAGAATCGATAATTGCCTTAACTTGCTTTCGTGTGATTTCTAGCTCCTTCTTTCTGATTTCCTCCAGTTTATTGGGATTGTCGACAACTATGTTTACCGTCAGGGGATTCTTATATTTCTGAAGTCCAAAGTCTATGCAAAGGATCTTAGGCTTCTTGATCTCCCTTTTCATAAAATTAGAAGCTAAAGAGCAGTTCAAAGCATATCCCTGGTGCAAAAATGATTCCTTCATAGAACCCCCTGGGTGCTTCAGAATATTGATGTCTTCTATGGGATACATGTTCTTTTTGTCTTCGGTGGATGACTCGATACACTTCAATGCATCTATAACAATCTCACAGAATAGTTCACTTTCTGAGCTGATAACCTTGCTAGAGATGCTTGTCTTTACAACATTTCTTAATGCCTTTGACCCCAAATTCAAGGTACTCTTGGATATACTTTTCTTAATAAACTGCACACATTCATTAAATGCCATCTTGTATCCAGAAACAACCACCGAGGGATGAACCCCAGATGCTATAAGCTTGGCTCCTTTTTCAATTAGACTTGCAGCTATTAAAACAACAGATGTGGTTCCATCCCCCACTTCATGATCCTGATGTGTTGCCAGATCCACAAGAATCTTGGCTGCCGGGTCGTCCACAACCATACTCTGGAGGATGGTTGCCCCATCGTTTGTAATGCTGACCTCCCCAGCTGAATCAACACACATCTTGTCTAACCCTAGAGGTCCAAAGCTTGTCTTTATTGCATTATATACCTTCATCATTGCATTTGCATTTTTTTCTACCGCAGAAGCTCCACTATAACTCTCGCCACCTGACAGGATATCCGCTGTGGAAATCTCCTTGTTCATGTAGGGTAAATTTTTTGGGAAATTATACAACTCGAATACAGTCTGAGGTATGTACCCTATGCAGATATCGTAACCCCAATCACAGAATTCGTTTCCTATCGTATCTTTGAAAGAGTAATATTTCCAAGTAAAAAATTTACCCTGATGTGGTCCAAAATCGAAGAGAACCAGACAGTGGAGATGACAGTAAACCTAAGGAAAATATGCACCGCCATTCCATGGTCGAAAAAGGCGCCCAAAGCTGTTAAAGCACTGAAAAGAGAGATACAGAAGCACTTTAGGGAAAAGATTGGGGTGGTTATAACTAGCGATCTCAACAACTTCATACATTCACGCGGAAGCAAGAAGATTCCAAATAAGGTTAGAGTTAGAGTCACTAAAGAGACAAGCTTGAAGAATGCGGAGGAGAATGTGCTAAAAACAGATTTAGTCGTGGTAGGATCTTTCAAGAACCTTAAGGAGGTTATTGTCGATTAATAAATCGCTCCTAATGCCTTAGTCTTCAAAATGTTTAGTGCTTTTTTGAAGAAAATTGAACTTATGCACGGTCCAAGAGAATGTTCTTTCCCTTTAAAATGAAAATCCAGGGGAAATCACAGTTTAAATGAATCAAAAATCACTTATTCTAAATTCGAACCCCTTAAAACAAAGTGCAATGATTAGACTAAAACCACATAATAGTCTGGTCCATGGCGTGGTCGAAATCTTTAGGAAGTATGTACTGAACAGGACCTATCTATGCCTCATGGTCCTTCCAATAGTCTTACTGGCAACTACTGCAAACATCTTGTACGATTATATACCATCAGTCATAATCCCTAGAATAGCGGAACACATAAAGGCAAATGACCTTGGGCTTCACATGGACTTAGCTTATAAGTTTTTCTTCTATGGGTTGCTAGCAACGGTCTTTGAATATTTCCCTATATTCCTGATGGCTTTGGTAATACAAGACATATACAGAGATTGCTACAGAGATATTTTCATGGAATACATATCATTGGAATACAATGCATTCCATGATATTTCTCCAGGGGATATGGAAGGTAGGATATATAGAAAATGCAAAGCTGTAGGGGAAGCTGTCGATGTAGTTATTCCTACCCTCATGAATTCAACCATATTTGTCTTAGTTGCCATGATCGATATATATAGAAGCTTTGGAGTTGTTGTATCCTTGATATTCCTGTTGATACCGATAGCTTATATTTCCATCACTGTCTTCCTAACATCGAGAAGAAACCGTATCAGAGGAAAATATAACGCTGCAAAAGACAAATCAACAAGGAAACTTAGCGATATTTTGAACAACTATGAGGTTGTAAAGTCCTTTGGGCTTGAGGAGAGGGAGTCCAAGAAATTCTGTATTTCGTTAAGAGATCGGGTTTCAATAGGGACTGTCTATAGCTGTTCTGAAAATGTTATCACTTTACTACAAAAACTTTCCTCGTTAATTCCACACATCGGGATTCTCTATCTTTCTTTAAATACCAATATCCTGACTTTTGAAAAGGCCATTAAGTTGAACAGTCTTCATTTTATCCTAAAAGAAAGATTAACTGAGTTTGCCAAGGAGTTTACAGAGCTTTACGAGTACTATTATGATTATTCTACCTCCACCTATGAAAAAGAAGAGGATTCTTTGGATCAAGTTGATGTCAGGGGATTCGACAAAGACATAGTCATCAGAGATGTAGGAATCCAAAGAGGAGAGAAGGTTATTCTGAAAGGAATAAACTTTACATTGCACAAAGGAGAAAAACTGGCTATTGCGGGCCCAAACGGTGCGGGTAAGTCAACCTTCATTAATGCACTTCTGAGGTTTCTGGATTATTCCGGGGATATATTCATTGACGGGGTGGAAATGCGGAGATATACGAGAAGATCCACAAGACATATAATGGCGTATGTGCCCCAGGACAATTGTATTCTTGACGACACAATTCTTAAGAACCTTCAGTATGGAAACAAAGACATCTCTTTTGAAAAAATCAAGGAAATTTGCAAAAAATACGGAACTCATGGAGTATTTAGCAGTCTTGAGGGAGGATATCTAAAGGAGGCAGGGCAGCAAGGAGGAGAACTAAGTGTGGGGCAGAAGCAATATTTGAGTCTAATGAGAGCTATAATCAAAGACTCCCCTATTTTCATTCTGGATGAGGCCACCTCAGACGTTGATCATCAAACAGAAACCGAGCTGATTGATTATGTTATGTCTGTTCTTGCAGACAGAACAATAATAATGATAGTTCACAACCATTCCCTATTGAAAAAATTTGACAATATCTTATTCCTAAAGAATAAGACAATGAAAGGATATGGAAATATAAGGGAGTTACTCAAGTCATCGGAGGATTTTGTTGACTTTTATCTTGGTGAAAAGTCTGTCTTAGATACAGGAATCCAACCTTAAGATAGGTTTCATAATAGAATCCAGCTTTGAATAAATCGTTTTAGTGAAGTAGTGACTTTCTGTGAAGATCCTAGATGTTGATGGGATTTATTGCTTAAACTTCAAGCCGTAGAGACTCGACTTCGTAATTGTATACAGACAACCAGTATTTGTGTACCATAATGAATGTGCAGAGGATAAAGAAGTGGTAGAAAAAAAGATTATCGAAGTATCTGTCTGTCATTAGGCCTATCACCCTTGATCCCAAAAATGAGAATGTATTTGCAATTAGAAAGCATGCAGTTGATATGATTAGAGTCCCATATGCCCACACTTCTCCGTCTGTCTTTCTAAGTCTTTTAACCTGGAATATCATATACAGGAAGAAAAAAAGTGGATTCAGAACAAAAAATGGAACGGATGTCAGTTCCTTGCTCGACGTGCTTAGACCTGTGAATATAACTGTCCCTATTCCTACAGAGTAGATGCCTGTCGAGATCTTCAGTAGTGTTGTAGCCCCAAGTCCAAAAATTCTTGTAAACATGTCTACAGTTATGCTTCCAACAAAAAGAGAGAAGAATGCCGAAGTGTACAATGATAGTTGAATGGAAGTGAGAAAAAGATGTGTGTGTTTTGAAATAAATTCTTTGGAGCCAACAAGCACTGCCTCCAACGCTGCTGATCCTAAATATAGATAAAAAAATACAAGCATTTCTTTGCGTCCCACAGAAGAGCATAGAGCTTTTACGTGCCTAATCATTCTAGTAGCAGATAGCAAGGCTATAATAAGGAGAATTACAGTTGTCGGGGAAGACACCTTGGTTTTGAAGAAAAGAAATCCTCTGCTTGTGCTTTTGCATATCTCGCTGCTCAGATGCTCGCACATTGGAAAACTGGCTTCTGAACATACTCTATCTATCGGATGCATTTTCTATTTGAATAAACAAAGGAAATTTTAAGAGACGAATGCCCTGTTTTTTATGTTCTTGAATTCAAGCCCCAAATATGTCTACAACAAAACAAGAAATCCAGAGCCAGATGGAGCATGCCGATAATCTCTTCGTGGAGATGAACAAGAAAATGGAGGCCCTTAAGGGGAAACTTCTAAGCCTATCGAAAATGGTAGATGGTATCAACAAGAAGATAGAAGATATCTCCGCAGAGTCAACAGGCTAAAAGTAAATCATTCCCTAATAAAATTAACTTGCATGTGAATCTATTTTATTTTAGAGCGGTTCCTGTGGCTTGCTTAACTCCTTTATTTCTTCTGGCTCCTTAATGCTCCTTTTCGCAAAGTCCTGAGAGTAAAGATGCTCCGCGTTGTCCAGAGACGACTTTAGTTCTGCAAAGTCCTTAATGTTTATTTTTGGCTGGATGCTTCTGAATCTGTCGTGGGCAATTCTGGATTCCAATGAAATGATCTGGCTAGTTGGATTCTTCCACATGGAAACACATTTAAACAGTTTGACTTTTGACTTATTTCTAAAGGGCTTTTCTTTTATGTCTTTTGGTGCTTCTTTTTGGTCTTTTTTAATTCCTCTTTTGCATGTTATCTTCAATGGATCGGGGCTTACTGCTATTACTCTTCCATATTTTCCATCTCCTATCTCCTTCACTCCCATCGCCCAAACAATGGGATTATAGAAATGATCTATATTTGAGCTTCCCAATCTATAAGCAGACAATTCATATCCGGGAATACCCGAAGAATTACAGAGAAGTAAGCACTCAGCAATCCTCTATATTTGATGACCTTAAAAAATAATCCCCAAAACATCGGAAATGAAAACAAAACTGTTTGCAGCACCAACGGAGCGTCAACTACTTGAAGAAATGAACGAGTCTCTTACGAAGTCGCCTGTATTAACCAGAAGCGCTGTCAAGGCCCTCAACTCCTTATTTTATATGCTAAGCACAAAGAAATTGTCGGAGGAAACCATCAGAAATGTGTATATAACACTTTTGAAAGGATTTCAATCCAAAGATCTTTATCTAAAGCTCTGTATATACTCTGCGATAGAAGAAATGTCTAAACTCACTAACGAAGGTCTGGTTGGGATAAACATACTGATGAACGACTTAAATGGAAAGATTCCAGACGATGTTAAAGCAATGGCTTTAAGAACATTGTTTTCCATTGTACCTGATGAGATGGTATACGACTTTGGAAAGTATGTGAATCAGGCATTTATCTCTACCTCGCAGGCCAGAAAAGATATGTCTATTGTTGTAGCATATAAGCTTCTTTGCAGTAATTTTACACAAGTGAAAAAGTGGCTGGAAGGAGTTGAACTTTCTGGAAATCCCTTAATGGACTATCACATCACAGGTTTTCTGGCACAGTCTAGGAGGCTCCACTTGAGCTCGGTGGAACATTCTAGAGGCCCTGCAGGAATCATTGGGGTTCGGATGGTTGTCGATTCAATGAAGGAGAACAGCGAAGCTCTTCCAATTCTTAGAAGATTCCTTAACTCAAAATACTGCGACGAGATGATATTCATGGAAGCAGCCAGGGCAGTCTCCGGCCTTAGTGAAGAGTATGGGTCTCAGTTTGTTGATCAAGCAGTCCAGTCCTTACGAATATTCCTCAAGTCCACAAATATAGTTCTACAGTTTAGTGCAATAAGAATTGTTTCTCAGCTTGCACAGAAGTATCCCCAGAAGGTTTCTGTTGCTAATAAAGAAATCGAAGATCTTGTGTCATCTGAGAACAAATCCATCTCCATGTTTGCAATTACTTCACTCCTCAAGACAGGAACGGAGGAAACAATAGACAGACTTGTAAGTCTAATTCCAAGTATGGTCCATGATATGGGAGATGGATTTAAGAAAATTGCCATTGATACGTTGGAGTCTTTAAGTAATCTTTTTGAGTCAAGGAAGTTTCTATACGTCGATTTTCTTGGAAACTCACTTCTGCAAAGAGGAGAACTTGAATTCAAGAAGTATATAATTGAGGTTATTTCAAGAGCTGTAAAGAACGACGGCATGAGAGAAAGGATTCTTGAGATTCTTTGCACATACATTGAGGATTCCCAGTACTACCAAATAACCTTAGATGTCCTTGGAATACTTGGACAAGAAATTCCTAAGTCTAGGGCGCCTAGTAAATATGTGGTTCATGTATTGAACAGACTTATCCTGGAAAACAACCATGTAAGAGCAGGAGCCTTGCAGTGTCTATACAACATCTCTTCTGTTGTTTCTCCATCGACTGTAGAAAATGCAATGAAGAGATGTCTTGGCGATCAGGATGAATCGATAAGAGAAACAGCAGCCTTTTTATTAAGAAACATGAAGCTGGAAAGGTCGTGTAAGCCTTTTAGTCTGGATGAGCTTGGAGATCTCAAGGGTCGTGTGCTTCAACATATTGGAAAGTCGGATGAGGATGCTAAAGCAGAAAGAGATACACTGATAAAGAATTGTAGAGAGTTGATTCTTACTGAGCCTAATGCAGATGTACAGATCAAGGTTATCAAGAAGGTTTATGAGGACAAAATAATTCTCGAATTTTCATTGGAAAATAGTCTTGAAGGAATACAAATCTGCGATGGTGTGTTAAATCTTGCAAGCTCGGATGGTGAAGAAAGAAACATAAGTATCAAGATAGAGCAGATAGAGCCTTTGGGGTCCCTCTTGATTGCAAGAGAATGGAACGTAAAAGAGGGCTGCGTCATCAATGGAGCATTTGACTTCACTATTTGTATGGAAGGGGACATGTCAGACACAGAAACCGATTCTATTTCCCTCGAGCCCTTCCAAATAACCACTTTGGACTTTGTAAAACCGGCCAGAGTAAAGAAAAGCCCGAATAGGAGAAATGAAATCTCCTTTAACCTACAAGGAGATATCTACACAGCAGGAAAAAAAATCTTGGATCTTCTTAACATGAAGATAATCAGCCAAGAATCTGAAAGTAGCACAATGTCTATGGTATTGAATGGAGAATATTACGAAACCCCGGTTATCATACACGTAAAGTTGGTTTTCAACGTGGCTTGTAAATGCGCTATTGAAGTCTATTGTGATAATGAGCAAGTGGCCCAGAAGATTGTTAGACTGTTCGATTGATGAAAAACTTTTAGTATACGGCTGGGTATTAAATATCCCAACCTAAATGGACAAACACTGAAGTCTTCTATTAGTTACTGGTAGAAGTTGCTTATGGGTAATAAAACTTTAATGGTCTATAGTTCTCTCCTGGGGAGATGACCATGTAGGATCTCGTCTTCTAGCACTGATCCATCGGGGACATAAATTTCCTTTTTCTCGTCCACTAATACGATGATTGTTCCTTTAAGAACTACATTCTTTCCAAATGTGATATTCCCACTAACCGTCAAGTGATCCAGCTCAAGAATGTCAGGGATCCCTTTAAAGCATTTTTCATAACTCTCTATCTTCGAAAAGTTCTCTCCCTCTAGCTTAACCACAGGGCATGCTCTTGGGACTCTCGATGGATGAAGTTGTAGAGTACCATTCTTCTCGACAAACAAATTGCTCTCAACAAGAAATAGGTCGGAGCAAGTCTTCACAGGAAGAAATCTAGACCGGGGAACCACTATTCCGCAGGAATTTGGAAAGTACTTGATTGCAGATCCTATGGCTGTTTCTAGTTGGATAACCGTTTCCTTACCTAAAGTCTTTTTATTCTCGATGATATCTAGATCAAAAAATCCTTCTTCTAACTTCTTCTTCATGTCCTTCAAGTTGATCCAAATATTGTTCGTGTTGAATATTGTAAACTTCCTGAAGTTGGTAAACTCAGACTTCTTGTTCGATGGAACTTGAGCTATCTCAAGGAGTCTCAGTGCTCCTTTATACTCTATAAGAGTTCCCCCCTTGACATCGGCACGTGTTTTATCAGTAACCTCCATAAGAAATCCTAAGTTATTAGTGGCGAAGTATTCCAGTAGCTTTAGATCGACTGTGGAAGCTAGGTTGTCAATGTTAGACACAAAAAGATATTCATATCCTTCATTTAGCAGTTCTTCAAGCATTCCACTGTTTTTCAATGAGTAGAATAAATCTCCATGTCCGGGCGGGTACATTCCTTTATCTCCGTATGAAGACGATACAGGAAGTAGTGTTTCCGATGAAATCCTAGGGAATTTACTTTGTGAGAACTTCCTGATTCCATCATATCGGAATACAATCTTTTCTGTCATGCACTCAGTATTGAACGAATTCATCAGTATCAACGGAACTTCAATGTCATACTTGGTGTTCAAATATCTCATCTGCTTCACAACTAGATCTATGAAATTCTTTCCATCCTTAATTGTTATGGCACTTTTTGGCCCATTGCATCCCATTGTTGTTCCCAACCCTCCGTTAAGCTTCAGCACTGCCAGCTTCTTCACCAACTCCTTTGATTTTTCACTTGGATCGGGTATATCGCTATACTGAATAATCTTGTCCTTTGGAGATTTAATGTCTTCCCATACTATCTTTTCGCTTCTAGTTCTGAGATATCTCTCAAATAGACGATAGAATTCATTTAAATCGATAGGATTGGAATGTCTTTTCTTCATTTTCTCCAATATCTCTTTCATTTCCTTCAGAAGCTTGCAAGTACACTTGTCGTCAAACTCATCTAGAGACTTATGGAAGTCTTTAGCTTCATCACCAGAAAGCGTTGTTTCCTTCCCATTTTCTTCTTGCATATGTCTTTTCTCCTCCATTTCCTTTTTATATAGTCGTTTCATTTCGATTTGTCAATATCAATCTTTCTGTTGGCTAGAATATTAGGAATTAACAAGATGTCAGAGTTAGTGCAATGGTTGGATATGTAGGGAAGTTTGACAGGAATCTTCCATTTTACAAACCAAGAATAAGGGGAATTTTATGGAACCAATCAAAGGCTGCTCTTCAGAGGAACTGATGAGAAGTATTTTATTAGTATAATTAGAAAGGTTCCTCATTCCTTCGTTTTTTGTTGCCATCTTGATCCTTACTCTTATTTTTGTTTGAGAAGTTGGGTGTTAGTACTGAGTAAGATGGACTCGTTGGAGAATATGATGGACTCGTCGGAGAATAGGAAGGGCTTGTAGGGGAGTAAGATGGACTCGTCGGAGAATAGGAAGGGCTTGTAGGGGAGTAAGATGGACTCGTTGGAGAATAGGAAGGGCTAGTGGGAGATAGCCTTCCACTTAGGTCTCTAGGATATGCCATTTCGAGATGTGTTGGGCTCCAGTTCCCGCTACTAATTGAGAAGGAATCTGATGAAGGAGTACTAATCACCGGAGTTACAGGCTCATTAGGCTTGAACACTGGATTAGATAATGGAATGGCTTTATCCAGTTTCTTCACGTCCAGCATAATCTCGACATTTCCAGTCCCCATGGGTGCTAGCTGCCCCATCATGATGTTCTCCGTTATCCCTCTACATAGGTTCTTCTCCGAAACTAGTGCTGCATCCAAAAGGATTTCCACCGTTTCTTCAAACGAGCTTCTTTTCAACGCACCAGCCCCAACCTTATTGACACCGTGACGAGTTATTCCGCAGAGATACCCCCTCATAGTCATCACATCAGCTAGAAGACTCATGTGTCGATAGTTGACATAAGACCCATTTCCATCTATTACTATGGCCAACTCTCTTAAGATAGATTCTCTCGCTGCCTCTATTCCTAAGGTTTCTGCAATCTCGATGAGATCATTAGAGGTTGTAAGCTGGCTGTTAACTGAAGGGTTTCCTAGAATTTGGGGGAGACAGATCCCGTCAGTCTGTAGATACCATTCTTTCCGATTCTTGTCCTCACTAATATAAACCTTCTTAATGTTTTTATATCCTCCCAACTGAAACTTCAGCAGAGAGTTCAATACTACCATGTAGAAGTTTAAAGATTCGTCTTCTGATTTTGCAATCCGGATTCTTATCACCATATCAACTGCGTTCTCATCACTGCAGATCACATGGGCTCCATTCCCCAACTCCTTGCTGATAAATGTTGCAACATATTCTAGGTTTATTCCTCTTCCAACAAGCTTAGCTCGATCTACAACAAGCCTTATCAAGAAGGGTGTCAGGGAAGAGAAGTCCACGTCATCGTCTGGAAACTCAAAGTACGCTTCTACAAAGTCCTTGTCATCTGCAATCTCTGTACTTGTTATTTCTGGGTCATAATATATTTCGGAAGAGAGGCACAGGTCCTTCACCGTAAGGCACTCTATCTCATTCTGGATTGTCTTTGCCAATTCAATTGTTTTACAGTGCTCCTTATCAAGATATATCTTCATGGATGGTGTTTTCAAGTTCTTTGTTACATTAAAAATCTCTTTGAGTCTAGGGACTCCCATAGTCACAGTGGAAGAAACCCCGGCAAGGTGGAATGTATTCAGTGTCATTTGTGTTGCAGGCTCTCCAACTGACTGTGCTGCTAATGTCCCCACCATTTCGTTTGGCGTTATCTTAGCCTTTAGAATCTTTGCGCGTATCATTTCCACTACCCAATTGAATGCCTCCGTATTTAGCTTGTGCTCAAGAAGGATTCTTTTTACACTCAAATTGGTTCTTATGAGTACATTCAGAATTTTGTTGGAAGTCATAAGGTTCTTATGTGCCTCAAGTATGTAATAAGGAGAAACATCTCCGGCCGAAAGATGGAATTCTCTCTTTGCCGATGCTAGCAGACGAGTCAGGTTGCAAGGGCTCATCACAGCATTTTGGTAAATGTCTTTGACTCGATAGTCATGCTCTATGTCTATTTCTCCTATAGAAGATATTGGAGGCCCCTCAAATATCTCCTCGACTAACCACTCATACTCTTGATCCAGGAGCTTCTGTAGATCAACGTCAGAGCAAAGAATTCCGTAAACCTCCTCCGAAACTTGTCCTTGCTTAATTCCCAACTCTCCATTTCCAAACATATCAATATAATACCTTTTTGTAAAATTTTTTACATCGACCTTCTGTGACTCCAAGAAAGTGGCATCAAATCCGTCTTCTCCATATTTTACTTGGTATACCAGTCCATTCCCGCTCCTGACACTTTCATCTTGCCTTACAATGGCATCTTCAAGCGCTTTCACAAGTCTTCTTTGGATATATCCTGTCTCGGCAGTCTTGATGGCTGTATCTATCAAACCCTCTCTTCCTCCCATTGCATGGAAAAAAAACTCCTCGGGATCAAGACCTGTCAAATAACTGTTCTCAACAAATCCTCGACTTTTTCCTGTATAGTCGTCTTTGACAAAATGTGGAAGTGTCCTCTGGGAAAACCCAAAAGGAATCCGTTTTCCTTCAACATTCTGCTGTCCTACACAGGCTGTAACTTGTGATATGTTTATAAAAGACCCCTTCGATCCAGCAAGGACCATGGTCTTCATATTGTTATTTCCGCTGAGGCTTCTTTGTGCACTTGTTCCACTTACATCTCTTGCTCTGTTCAGTACAAGGTTTAAATGGCTTTCAAAGCTTTCCTTCATCGTCATTCCAGGAAGTCTTTCAAGCCGATTTTGACGTGCATTTTCAATGATTATAGAAACCTCCTCCTTAGCCTTTCGGATGGCTTCATCAACCATCTTTACCGTTTTGGCATCTGCAATGGTGTCTCCTATTCCTATTGAAAACGTATGGATTCCGGTCATGAAAATATTGATCATCTTCTGAACTCCATTGAAGAACTGGGCTGCTCTTTTTGGCCCAAAGTCGTTGAATATTATGTGGATAAGTCCTCCTTGAGTTGCTCCTGCTGCCTTTTTATCAATAACTCCAGAGTGAATATACCCATTCTGTATAATAACTTTGGTGTCATTGATGTTTTCATTGTCATCTTCATTGTGTTCCGAAGAAAATCCGGTATAGTTTAGGTTTGGAAGTACAAAGCTTAGAATCTGCTTTCCCGTCCAAAGCTTCATAGGTTTGGCTATTGCTGGATTCTTCAGCACCTTCATAATATCGTAGTCCTTTGTTCTATTCACCCCCATGTAAGTGGTTTCTCCAGGAGCAGTGTCACTAAACTCTATATTCACTGCATACAATAGCAGCATAACTTCTCTTTCGTTCAGAAAGGTATCCCGAAGAGTAAACAGTCTCAGACCCGTAAGTGTGTCCTGCACAATGCCCATAACAGGCTTATTGGATTGAGGAGAAATAATTTGCTTAGATACAAGAGCCAGCTCCTCTAGTTCTGCCTTGGATGTATAGCTCTGAGGCATATGAAGATTCATTTCATCTCCGTCAAAATCTGCATTATAAGGAGATGTGACACTGAGATTCAGCCTGAAGGTTTTGTCCCCCATCACCCTAGCATAATGTGCCATCATCGACATCTTATGGAGCGAAGGCTGTCTATTGAAGAGAACAACATCCCCAGATTGCATATGTCTTTCCACAATATACCCCTCTTCTAGCCTTATGTCACTTCTATTGAAGTTCAGATCGATCTTCTGTCCATCAGACCTAAGAACATAGTTAGCTCCTGGATGCTCGTTGGGCCCTGCTCGAACAAGCTTCTCCAGCTTATCTATGTTGAATGATGTAACTCTTTCTGGAAAAGTATGGATCTTTGCCACTTCAAGAGGAACTCCAACCTCCTCCAGAGATATGTTTGGATCAGGTGTTATCACCGTCCTTGCACTAAAGTCTACTCTTTTCCCCATAAGATTCCCTCGAATCCTTCCCTCTTTGCCCTTCAGTCTAGCTGATAGCGACTTCAGTGGCCTTCCACTCTTCTGTAGTGCTTGAGGCTGTCCTCCAAGCTCATTATCTATCAATGTGGCAACATGGAACTGAAGTAGCTGTTCATAATCCCGAACAATGTGGCCTGGTGCTCCCTCCTGCTCATATTTCTTTAAATATCCATTGGATTTTATGATGTCTGCAAGCTTGTGCGTAAGATCGTCCTCCCCTCTCAATGAGCCCTCCATCACAATCGAAGGCCTTACTGCCGGTGGAGGAACTAGCAATACAGTAAGTATCATCCACTCGGGCCTGCTATACTTTAGGTCAAACCCCATATAAACACAGTCCTCATCGCTTATCTTCTTGAATATGCTATACACCCTTTCCCCATTCAGCATCACTTTTCCTTCGTTGCTTTCTTCTCCCTTCATGAAAGCAACAAGAGTTAAGCCCTCCTTTTTAATAACAGGTTGTCTGTTCCCACAGCCGCTCTTTCCATTGTCAAGAATCTCTCCCTCGCATACCAACTTGCTTTTGCTCATGCTCCATACATTGTTCAACGTCGACCTTACTCCTCTTTTTGATACTTTGATCTTGGAACAGTAGAAACAAACACACTCCAAAACCTTCTTAATCTTGGAAATATAACCAACATGGAACATGGGCTTGGTAAGTTCGATATGTCCAAAGTGACCTGGACACGAGAAGTTATCTCCTCCACAGCTTTGGCAAAGATACATCCTATCTGTTGTTCCCATCCTCAGATCTATCAATCCTCCAGTCTTTGGAACTCCCCCTTCCATGACCTCGGGATGCACAATTAAAGCAACACTTCCATTCCTTATTTCCTCTGGGGAAAACAGCCCAAACTGTATTGACTTGATCTGTTTTTTTACTTTCTCCTCAAACATCAATGGGGTTTAGTCCGATGGCCTTTAAGACAGAAATTTTTGTTGTATTCCACCCCCAGAACCATTGCAGCCAGACCTACCCCTTCTACATTATCATCTTATTTGATTAATGGTTTGCCACCACACATTGTACAGAACGGCACAATATTTTTAGTCCAAATGCCTTCCAAGAAGATAGAAAGCAGGAGACACAAACAACATAAACTTTTTGTCTCCTTTAATAGACCATTTCTCCCTTACACCTGAGTCTACTCGTCAGACGATATCCATTCAAATTCCTTCTCTATTCTCATCAGCTCTTCATCTGTAATATTATACTCCACTCCAATAAACTCTGCAAGCTCTTTTGTGTTTTTGTATTTCATTTTATCCGAAATAATCTTGCAGCATAGCTCAAGAAGATATGGATACTCAAGGTAGTTTGCTCCATTACACACATCCAGCAGCTTCTTATTGTCATACTCCATGAAAAAATTCAAGTCTGACGGCTTGAATCTTATCTCCAATGGATTATAGTCTTCGGATAGTTGGGAAGTATCTATCTCCATGTACTTTTGGATTATCTCGAACGTAGACGACGAGACTTTAAGAGAAATGGGATATTTGCACACTGTTGATGTGCATACGTTTTTTATCAGAACGCTCTTGTATGCTTGTTTTGTATCTACTCTAAATATACGTCCATCACTCGTCTCCACTTCAATCATTCTGGGCGAGGTTTTGGGGCTAAAAACAACAACAGAGAGAGATGCACAAGACACAGGAAAGGAACATCTGTACCGTGCCAAACTTGGTCTCTTCGTGGACTCTTAATTCTGTTTCCACCTGTAAGGGCTTATGGACAAAAGAACCAGGATAGGCATAATAGGAGACGAGGAAACACTTACAGGGTTCTTGATAGCAGGAGTGGAAAATGTTCATGACAATCCAAACCTTATCCAAGTAACTCCAAGTACAACCGAAGACGATTTAAAGAGAACCTTCTACACATTGACAAGCAGAGAGGATCTGGCTATAATTCTTGTTTGTGACTTTGCAGCCGAAAAAATAAAAGAGGAGATAAATGGATATAAGGAAGTAATCCCTGCAGTCTTGGTTATTGCATCGAAAAACAAGTATGCCTAGTTTCTGTATGGACGCAATATAATAAAACTTTCTGAAAACTAATTGTTTTCTTTAAAGCAAACACAAATAAAGGAGACGATTTATTTCAACGATAAGACTTTTGGTATCTTGCACGAGCTCCGGGTCCTCCAAACTTCTTTGGCTCTCTCTTTCTAGAATCGGCAACAAGGCTAAATCTGTCGAAATCCAACAGTCTCTTTTGGATTTCTTGCTTCTTCCATTCATCGAAGTAGGTTCCATAGAACGCAAGTATTGCTTTGGAAAAGGCCATCCTTACAGCATACACACGGGAAACTTCACCGCCAATCTTGCATGTTATGTCAAACGAAAGATCCTTGATGTTGGAATGCTCAACAATGCATATGATTTCCTTCAGCTTTGCAATCATTAAGGTGTTTGTGATGAGTTTGAAGGGAACCTTGTTAATTCTTATGGAAAACTCCCCAGAATACGTGCATACACATGTAGCAACTGCCCGCTTCTTCTTACCCTGGGTGGTGACTGACTTTACAGATCTACTCATTGAAAGGGCTAAAGCATTTAAAAATTTTTAACCCCAATGAAAGGCAACCGCATACTGCCAAACAACCATTTCCGCAAGACTTCTCTCAAGATAAAGGTCCACCACGATCCCGAGACGAAGCTCAGGATTATGAAGGAGAAAAAGATTCGAAAGGCCAAGTCATTGTTTCCAATGCCTCTGGAAAAGCTCCGACCCATAGTTAGGTGCCCAACTATTAGATATAATAGAAATGAAAGGCTTGGAAGGGGCTTCACAGCAGCCGAGTGCAATAAGGCAGGGCTTGACTACAGGCATGCAAGACGTCTTGGAATAGCTGTTGACCTTCGAAGGAGGGATACCAATCAAGAGACTTTGGACAAGAATGCTGAGCGTATCAAGACCTATTTGAGCAAGATTACCATATACGAAAGCATTCAAGAGGCAAGAGAAAAAGGTGCCAAGCCGTATGCAAAGGAGATCATGCCTCTTCCCAAGACCAAGCCTGTTGTTGAGTCTATTTCAAGGGAAGAAATTGCTTCTTATGAATAAATTCGATTTTTATTTAGATGGGTCTCTTTTATAAAGATTCTCGTTTCTGAGGCTTTTTACGGAAAAAGAACCATCAAAGTTTCCATTTTTGAGGTGTTGTGGCCGAGTGGTCTAAGGCGACGGATTTGAAATCCGTTGAGGTTTCCTCTCGCTGGTTCGAATCCAGCCAGCATCGCTTTTTGAGCATTCCGTGTTTGTATGTTCGTCAAATATATAAATTGAAACTCTTTTCCGTATACACAAAAAAGAATATTTTCAGGTGATAAGGAGGCCATCATATTAGGGACATAGGGGAAGATGGAAGACCAGAAAATAAACTTAGTGCTGGAATCTTTGTCTCAGATAGAAGAAATGATGGCGGAAAAGCTCGGCGTGGGAGATGTTGAAGAAATAAGAAGGAGAGGAGGAATTGTGATGAAGGCATACAACTACAGCGAATTCAAGGAAATACGAGCCTTGAATGGAGTTGAAGGCTTGCACAAGTTGGGAAAGCAGTATATACTTAACAAACAAATTCAAGGGAAAAGCGGCTCGTCTCTGTTTTTTACAGGAAATCTTCGGTTCATTATAAAGACCATAAGAAGGTGCGAATTCCTCTGCATCCGAGGAATGATGGAGGAGTACAGGAAGTATATTCTTGAGAATCCTAAATCTCTCTTGTGCAAGATACTTGGATGCTATAGTTTATACAGCGAAGGCAAAGAGGAGTATTTTATAGTCATGGAAAGTATGCTAGGAGGACTTGGGATACAAGAGGTGTACGATCTTAAGGGTGCATCGGTAAAAAGAAAAGGGTATTCTATGTCTAGCCTGAAGGAAGTGGATTGGATTAGAAACAAAAAGGGAATCCATCTTGGAAACCGGAAGGAAGCTATTATATCCCAGATAAAAAGCGACGTAAGGTTTCTGAGAAAACATAGAATCATGGATTATAGCTTTCTTGTATCTTTTAACTCTCGGGGTAAAGAAGATTTTACTTCGCTTCCCAGAAACAGTTATCACAGCCACACTTCCGAGGATAAAGACATACGCTTTGGAATAGTAGATATTCTCACTCAATGGACCTTCACAAAAAGAATGGAGAGGTTGTTCCATATATTCTGCTGTAAGCCAAACAGTTCTTGTCTGAATCCAGATGCATATATGGATAGGTTTTTAATGATGATTGAGTCGAATATTTTCAAGTGACAAGTCTTTAGAAAGAACAAATCAACATCTTCAAAACATGAGTGATTGAGTAGAACTCTCAAGTCCTTGACTTCGACATTTGGGAGATAAAATCCTATTTGTCTTTGTTTGAGTATAAACAGCAAATTGAAACCAGAATCAATCCCAAATGGGAAACTCAAAAGATAGCCTGAGGAGAAAGATAGAAGAAACCGAAACCCTACCTGAAAAAATGAACAAAGAAGATGGCCATGAGAATGAAGAAACAGAGATAATGAGGAATAAATATCTCGAGGAGACTTGGGACCCAAGCGGGTTCAAGAAAGATTTAGAAACATATGGAGAAAAGGATATTATGAGGTTTATCAAGTTCAATACTGGAGGGATGAGAGGGCTGATGAGGAGTGGATTCAATGGAATTAATGAGGTTACATGTAACCTTATCGGAACTGAGCTATGCAAGAGATTTTCTAGTATTGTGATAGGATGCGATGGAAGATATAACTCATTGAATTACGCCATTCTACTAAGAGAGATATTCAGAATTAATGGAAAAGAAGCCAGCCTGTATCCGGAAGTGGTGACCCCATTTCTTGCCTTTCTTATACCCAAGCTTGGGGCCAGCTGTGGAGTAATGGTCACGGCATCTCACAATCCAAAGGAATACAATGGCTTCAAGGTGTATACATCTAAGGGAAGCCAGATAGGACCACCACTAGATAGGGAAATAGAAGACTCTATGAAGATGCTTGATTTGACAGAACTCGATAAAGAGGGAGAGCTTTCAAATATATTCAGTCGAATGAAGGAGGAGAACAATGCCTTAAAGGAAGGAAAGACGCTCCTTTCGGGAAGAGTTGCAGATCTAGTGGATACTAATACTTGGGAGAGGAGTAAGCTTATAGATGCCTACAACAGATGGATGTTTGAAAATTGGGGCGATGAAATAGTCCAACGGATCCGAAACACCAAACCTTTAGTTCCTATAGTTTTCACAGGACTTTGTGGGGTTTCTGGGGAGTTTGTAAAAAAAGCTCTAAAGTTCTATGGGTTAGACGGCTTGGTGCATTTTATCGAAGAGGAATGCATTCCAAACCCCAATTTTCCAAGGCTTCCTTTCCCAAATCCCGAGGTTACAGAAACTCTTGAGCAGTCTAAGGCATCTGATCTAGCAGATATTGTATTTTCATGCGACCCGGACGGAGACAGATTTGGGCTTTCCGAAAGGATCGATGGAGAATGGGTCGACTACAACGGAAACGAGATAGCAGCAATGTTCATGTACTTCTTCGTTGAGAATTTTGAACCATCGAGCCTTGCCTTTGTAAATACTCATCTGTGCAACGACCTTATGGAAAAGGTCTGCTTGGACCACGGGATCAAATACCTGCGTACAGAGACGGGATTCAAAAATGTTAGCCGAGCTGTTGATTCTGTTGAAGAAAAGAAGGTGTTTGCCTATGAAGATTCTCTTGGATTTCTGTTTGGAAATGGAAAGGAAAAAGATGGGATCAAATGTGTAGTTCTTATGGCGCATATGGTTCAGAAAGAGCTTCCAAGCCAGATCCTGAAGAAGATGGAAAGGTATGGAAGCTTCAGTTCGGTAAACATTCATGTGAGGTGTGCTGATCCTGGAAGGGTCTTAAAACGAGTTCTTAAGAAGCTTCCAAATGTAAAAACAGAAGGAAAGAGAAGCATGGTGGAATTTAGTGACTACAAGGTAACATTGAGAATAAGCGGAACTGAGTCTATGCTGAAAATTTATACAAGCTCTAGACAACTGGATAAGAAAGGTCTTAGCAAAGCCGCAGAAGATTTTACTAAGAAGTATGTCAGGGACGAAGTACTCTAAGTCTACCAACTTCTACTTTGGAGCAAGAACAACTCGAAGAGATCATGTATCTTCTGTATTAAATTGTTTTACTTGAGCCGTGGCTTTTTTGGCAATGCTTGAACCAGCCAAATCTTGTAGACCTTCCACTTGCTTTATGGCCTAACACTATCCATTTACTGCAAATCGTACAGAATCCTTCTGTTCTGTTTCCAACATGTCTTACCTGAGGCTCGGGATACCTCGACCCTTTTGAGCTTATTCCATGCTTATAGTTCATATGATACCAATAACTACTTGTTTTTAATTTGAGCCACAAGTTGCACATCCCACAATATCCCTCCCTCAATTTTCCGGCTCCCCTAACTTTCTTGGGCTTGTATATATCGCCATCCTCTGGTTGTCTTTTGATCTCCCTAGGCCATGGAGACAGAGCTCCGATGGCATCAACTGTGATTTCCCGGAGCAGGTCATTACCATTTAATTCTGTAGGAGAGTAGATGTCGTCCAACTCATAGAACTCCCGAGGATCCAGAAGTACCTCGGACACATAAGGGGTGTCCAGCAGTAAAAACTCATCCAGATAAAGTACACTCCTACTCGAACTCATTGTATTTTATGCTTGTTGGAAAATAAAAGTTACATCTTTAGATTTAGATTCACCTAAGAAAATGAATGGATATTGATCCTGGGTTTCTGGGAAAAAAAAGCTCTCCCACCGGGATTCGAACCCGGGTCACCCGCGTGACAGGCGGATATGATATACCACTACACTATGGAAGATGCTAAGCAAATCCAGGAAGCCCAAGTCTCTTCGGAAACCCAGAAACATTTCAGACAAAATCTAGATCACAATCCCATAGAAGTAGTCAGAGACCATATCCCTTTACCTTTAGATGTATCCCCTGACTCTCTTGAGAATATCAAGAAACAAAATAGTAGAGCTGGAGCTGAAGAACAACGATCATTTGAGAGGGCTCCTTTACAAATGCGATATGGCAATGAATCTCCATCTCAAAAGTGTTACCATCCAGAAGGAAGACGGGAGTTCTATCTTCATTAATGAGTGCTATCTAAAAGGAACATCCATTAAGCTTGTGAAGCTGGAATCGAAGATTCTCTTGGAACAAAGAGAAGAGAGTGTGTCTAGTAATAAAATATGACTAATTTTTATCTGGTGAAGATCTCCACTGCCAAAACATTCCTATGAACGAGGTTATTATCCATACGCTTAACGGGGCAGGTAAAGATGAAACCTCTAGATACTTAGTATCTTCCAGGTCCAGAATCAAGTCATAGAACCCTAGGGCATAGTTTTCAGTGATAAGTTCGATTGATACCAACAATATAAGAGATCCGGTAACGGCAAACAAGAGAATAAGCAGGTACTTTACCATTCTTCTTGTTACATAATATAGAATTACAAAAGATCCCAGAAATAGGGTATAGAAGATTTCCGGATCTGTCTCCTTGTATTTCTCAAAGCCTATATGAAAAAACATCCTGTATATAACATAAAGCCCGGCAACAAACAGTAGGCCACTAGCTATTTCTAGAAACCACACAAGAGCAGATGCCAGAAAGAGGGAGACAACCCATAAGGAAACGGGATCGGTGCTACTCCCTCCAAGTAGATCTTTAGAACCTTGCAATATATCTGGAGGAATGTGGTATGTCTGCACTGTCTTTGGTGAGATAGAATTAATACCTTCCTTTATATCGCAGAAGTTGTAGTAAACTATTGCAGCTATGTATGGTGCCAGGGATATTCTTGGAAAGCGGATGCCGTAGAAGGTCACGAAAAACGACCCTGCAAGTATGGCCCATGCCCCTATGGAGCTTGGGAAGAACATGTCCTCATAATAGCCCACAAAGTCGTTGATAAGTTCAAATAAGAAGTAGCACGATACCTTTCTTATAAGGAGAAAGGAAAAGATAATCTTCATCAATTTTCTGTAACCTAACAACGAAATTATTCCCATCAGTAAAAACTTTCTGTGTTTCAGATGGTGGGGTCTAAACAAATAGTCTTGAGTAGGAAACAATTTAATATGAGACTTTGTCATTCTTTTTTGTCTTTAACAGGTGCCCGGAACTTCAGTGGATTTCGGCGGTAAAATCTCCAGGACGGAACCACAACAATAATCGAGATGATTAGGGTTGCAATACTTATATACATCGTGTATGCAAGGTCATTGAGCACAACTCCAACTATAAGCCCCAAAGTGTATCCAACTCCAAATATAAGATACATAAGGTCGGATGCCAGTTTTTGGCCTACGTAGTCCGCTGGCGGGTCTATCTTCGACAGAAAGGATTTATACATTTCAGGGTTTGCAAAAAATTTCTATAAAGCCCTATCTGCTCCCAGAATCGAGTCTCCGGTAATGTTCTTGTCTCTCCTGTAGATATAGACAAATGGAACTGCCGTACAAAATGCAAGATGTCCGATAGATAACAGCGAACATCCTCCTGCTATTATCTTTTTGATTCCGTTAGGGATTTGTCCAACAGATTTTTCGATGTGGTAGTAGATAACTATTGGAATCTTCTTTATTACCGGAAATTCCTCATATTCCCTTGTGGCCTTGCTCTGAAGTTTGGTATCCTGTTCCATCACAAGGGTCTTGGAAGATCCCCATTTTAGTTTTGTGATAGAAGGTATCTCTATACCTCCTCTTCATCACTTGTTACCACCTTCATATTATTTTCTGTACCGTAATGGAGCGCCAAAGCACCACTCACAAGAAAGAAGAACGTCATTACTATCAGCATGAGTATACAGGCCTGTATCCCAGTTCCATCAAGCCCTCGAAGCTTAATCTGCTCCTCTCCAGTAGTACGTGCATAAGAGCTCTCAAAAACAACTCCATTTAGTTGGTTTTGGAACGATGCTTTGACTGCATAGTACATAGGCGAAAGCCAAACCATCCATCTAAGATATTCAGGTATTGTATTTGGATTGTTGAAAGATCCGCTATAGATCAGAAAAACAAGCAGACCCATCGGTCCAAATACCTGAGAGTTACTTTGCGAAGACGTCATTGCGCCAATGGCCAAGGAGTATGCTATGCTGAACAAGATCAGAGAATTTGTAATGGCCAGAAATGTTAGAAAAGTTTTTAGATCGGAATTGAGTCCCATCATCCAGTATATTATCACTACATAAGGCTCCTCTATTATAAAGTTCATGAGAATTTCCGAACAGTACTTAGCCATAAATGCCGTGACTCCTGAATACATTCCAGACCTCCTCTCTCTGAGTATCACTTTTCTCTCATATGGAAATATGCTGAATATAGGATTACATATTCCAAAAACAGTATTCGTTAGAATAAATGTTATGCCTCCTAGTCTAGTATATATGCTTTCTACAGAATACCCTATGTTGAGGAAGGCAAATCCAAATACAACCATGAAAAATATCTTCTGGAAAGCCTTCACTTTCAGATAGTTGATATTCCTGATGTAGTTCTTCAAGTTCCTGTTCAAAAGAAGCAGAAAACCAAGGGACAACTTGTTCTCACTACTTTTCCCCCTAACCTCCTCATGAAGCTTCGCCTCCAGATTCTTCTTTTTCTTTCTCCACTCGTTAGTTATATGGGAGATCGTTCTCAGGCTTTTCTCTTCCTTATCTTTTGTTCTCGTGTCCAGACTTATTGTCTTCAGAAAAAAGTCCATTGGATTTGTAAGCTCGGGAAGCCGATATCCACATTCCTCAAAAAACGCAATACAGCTTTTGATATCTCCATCATAGACAATGTTACCCATCGTCATCAGAATAAACTTGTCGAAAAAATTCATCATCTCATAGGATGGCTGGTGGATGGTTACTAAAATAGTTTTTCCCATCTTAGACAAGTCCCTGAGCAGACTAAGGATATTCAAGGCATTAAATGAGTCCAGCCCACTAGTGGGTTCGTCACAAAACAATATAGGGGGATTCCCCAGTAACTCAACACCTATTGAAACCCTCTTTCTCTCCCCTCCAGACAAGTTTGCTATATACTTGTTCTTGGAATTGCTCAATCCAAGAAGTGCTATTATTTCTTCTATTCTGTTCTTTACCTTTTGCTCCTCTCCCTCACTTTTTATCTTTATCTTCGACGAAAATAGAAGTGTCTCATAAACCGTCTGATACTCGTATGCGTGGAATTCCTGTTCAACATATCCAATAAAATTCCCCCAACTATTCTTGGACCTCTGGCACGAATTCAGGAAAATCTCTCCACTAAGATCCATATCAGAAGAGATCCTTCCAGCCAGTGAGTTCATTAGAGATGACTTTCCTGCCCCACTAGTCCCCATCAAAGCCGTCATCGTTGAAGGCTCAATCACCCCACTAACCCCCTTCAGAATGGTATTCCTTGCTCCACCTAGTCCCTTTGAAGCCAGCCTTAAGTTTTTCCAAAGAAGTTCTGCTTTCTCTGATTCTACTTGCATGGGCTCAAATAAATTACAGAATTACAATCCATGGAACGTACCCCAGATGCCTGAGGGTATAAAGTCCCTGTTTGAGGGCCAGGAAGTATTTGTGGTGGTAGACGACACAAAAGTAAGAGTTCGGAAGGAAGAAATATCTACCGAAGGCAATTGCAAAAGGGAGGGAATCATTAGAGACATCCCCTTGATTGAAATACGTTCTCTACATGTGAAAAACGATGAGGGATTCTTCTTGAAGTTAAGGTTGCTTGAGGAGACTATCATATTCAAGTTTGATAGCCACCATTCTAGAGATATTATCAAGTCAATGATCCTTTCGTTTATGAAGACTGATCAGGACGTGATAAGGAAAATCTTGGAGTCGGATCCTGCTGTAAAGACAATGTTTAACAATCTAAAACAATGTATTTCCTCTTCCAAGTTCTGGACAATCAACAAGGACAGGATGAGACAGATGATGCCTATAGTTCGGCAGCAGCCGTCAAGAGAAATAGAGGTTGACGAAAAGACTTTTATCTCTTCGCTAGACCCTGTGCTTCTAAATATATTTGGACAAATGAATTGCTCCGTAAACCAATTTTATAATCTTCTTAGGCAATCATACTTTTGTAACACCAAGAATGAAAAGAACAGCCTTGACCGGATGATTAACTCGGCAGTAAGAGATTATGAGGTCCGGCAGGATTTTGCTTCAAGAATCAACACCCATTCTGTTCTGGCTCTAAAACCTATAGAAGATGTGGAAATTCGTCCAAGCACAAAAGAGGGAAGGAAGGTGGAGTTTCTCCCCATATATCCATTTGAGGAGGAGAAGCCAGAAAAGCCAAGGAGAGAGTTCCGGTTTGATAGACACCCGCTAAAGTGTGAATTGGATCTTGAGATTGTACCTATGACAGAGAAGAAGATGTTTGAAAAGAAAGATCTTGTCTGGATCAGAGACTTGTCGAAAGTTGTGTACAAATCAATGAAGGAGGAAGATGGAGCATTTCTGGACGAAGTATCCGAAATCACCAAAAGATTTCTGGATAATATGGAAAGGAAGTATGGGAAAGGATGTGATGTTTACCTCAAAAGAATTCTTCCAACTTATTTTATTGAGGGGAAGAACAAATGACATGGCATCTTCTCAAGCATTATTAGGATTTTCCCCAGTCCTTGGTATTTGAAATGGACCAGGAGGACAAGATAGTATTTTCAAGTAAGGAGGTCAAGGAGTTTCTGGGAATCAAATTCATCACTGAATCGTGTGTGCTTCTGAGACTCTCCTACCAGGTGAGATACAAAGCATTGGTGCTGTTTTATAACTTTTGCGAGGAAATAGATCTTGTAGACCTATGCACGGCTTCCATTCTTTTAGCCTCAAAATTAGAAGAGGAGGTTTGCACTCTGAAGAAGGTGATATATGTCTTCAATTATCTTTACACAAAATATGAATCAAAGGCTGCTCCACTAACAAACAGACAATCCATAAGGCTCAAAGAAGGATGTGTAATTGCCGAGACACGGATTTTGAAGTCATTAGGGTTTGATGTGTCTTTTGAAGATGTGTATTGTGACTTTGTTGAATTCCTCCAGACAATGGATCTTCCGATAGATTTCATAGACAAGGCCATCCAGGTTTTTAACACAATGATACAATGGCCTGAGGTGAAGCTCCTAGACTCCAAATCCCTGGCCAAAGCTACAATAGAATCGTTATTTGGGCAAAACAAGGAATTCAAAGACTTTGTCTCAAGATATAATATGTTCCAAAAGAAAAAGTTCGATTTACAGACATACAAAGAAATCCCTACCATAAGAAACATAGACGAAGGACTGGTTGCAGACTTTGCTAAGAGACAGAAGCGAAGATAAACACCAGTAAGGGAATAAAATAAGGTGAAGGCGGCTGTTTAATTCTTTCTTCTTTTTCCAGGCTCTTGGTCATATTCCTCCTCGCTGTCATCTTCCTCATCTTCATCGTCCGAGCTGTCGTAATCGCTTTCATCTTCCGATGGATCCTCGCTCGATATATCACTTACATCTTCATCATCGGTAGAAAGATCTTCTGTCTCCGAAGAGTTCGACTCCTCCGAAGTCTCGAGTTCCTCATCTTCAGAACTCTCTTCACTATCTCCAACCATGAGGCCAGACCATGCTCCATCTTCATAAAACGAAATTGGGTCCTTCATTATGCTTCCAATAACGTTATTCCACCGGATGCTTGCTGAGGTCTCCATAAATAAGATGTTATTTGAGTCAAGGTACTCTTTGAGCTTGTTAACGCTTTGCACATCTACGCTTAGTATGCTTACAAGGAGACGAGACTTATTCTTCATAACCACATCCAGAGGATATTTGTTCTTCAAGATAAAAAGCACATCTACAGTCTTCACTGTCAAAACAACCCTTTCGAAATTCACCACTTCCACATCCTCGAGAGTCAGTACAAAATATGGCGCTTCGTCAAGACTAACAAGGCATTCGTGGGTTTGTTTGATCATGACATTCTCCCGGAATGGAACCCCATGGAATCCGGTCTTTGGAATTTGAACCTTGAAGTCTGTCTCAGACTCAATGATGTTTACAAAGGATCTAAACTGCTGGTTGATTGCTTCCTGTCTATCCTCCTCTTCCTTCTCGATAATGTACTCCATATGTTCGTCTCCCCTTTTCATGGTGTCATAAATCATCCCACTCCCTGCCTCTCGATAAAACTGTACGTTGGTAACCTTTCCTCCAAGAATAATAGGATTCAATAGATGCAAGTGGAGGATAGCATTTGTTTCCACATTCCCCTCGGAAAAAAATATATGCCGGATATTCGAAAATAAAATCACAACATTTTCCTCCTTGAACCTAAATCCGTTGGCATGAAGCTCCAGACTACCAACCTTCCGGCGTCTAGATCCCGTCTTTATGTCTGTTCTCATATAGACATCTGTAAGGCTAAGAGGCCTCTGGCTAATCTTCAGCTCTTCGAAGCTCTCTGCTTCGCCAGCTGTTTTTCTTGTTGAATGAATCTTCTTCAGGTTATTTATCTCCTCGGCCAGCTCCCGCGAGTTGTTTCCACGAAGGCTTATCGATTTGATGGTGCTCTGGGTGCTTTCGCCGCCTTGCTCATGCTCCGTCTCCTCTGCTCCATCTCTTCCCTTGGGCTCTGCTTTGAAGTTGATTCGAAGAATCTTTTCATCCGTGACTGCAATGCTCTTAATGCTTGAAACATGGAATGGCACAGCATAACTTCCAATCGGTACCACTATCGATTCTCGAGAAAAATCCACCACTAGCCTCCCTTGTCTAGGAACAAGGCTTTCTTTACCATATGGAACTATCTTATCTTCCTTTTTTTCCTCGTCCTTTCCAGAATCCGAAAGGTTTCTATAGAACTCAAGCCTCTCCTCAATGAGCTTGTCAAGTAGCTCCTTCTGATGCTCTTTCCTCCTCATGCTCAACTCATACTCCTTTGTCTTATCTCGGAACCGTGATCTTTTATCTAGAAAGTCGGGTGCCGCATCCTGCAACGTTAGATATTCCGGAACCTCTTCAAGGATAAATGTGTTCGACAAAGACATCGTCTCATTATTCAATCTTATTACAAAAACACATCCCTTCCTAAGGATAAACGAATTCTTAAAACTTCTTTCCTTGCTCATCAGTCCTATCGTGTATATAAAGTCCGGATCAAATACAAGTCCGTTTTCTGCAAAGTATTTCTCTCCTTCCGAGTATACAGTCGAAGAATCCGTTCCCTCCCGTACTAGTCCTAGAATATACTCCTGGGCCATATAAGCTTCTTCCATGTTCGTTACAATGGTCCTAGATGCTTCACTGCAATACCCATTGTATCTTACCCCAATTCTGACTCTGTCCCGAGTATATTCCACAGGAAATGAAAACTCGCACAAACTCATGTCTACCCCATCCACATTCGAATTCATCATTTCTTCGAGCCTCGCCTTTTCAAAAGCTCCATCCCATAGCATCTCCATCCCCTTTTTCATCAGTGCAGACACCGCCATTCCCGAAGCCTTGGAGTTCTTAATCTCTTCATCATCTTTTGTCAGGAAGATTTCCCCCAACTTCTCAGTTGCATCAGACACACTGATCTTCTCGAGGATATTCCTGCAAAAGTCTCCCTGGATCTCCTCGGAATCCGCAACATAATATGAATTCCTGAGCATCCCGTAGATCTCATCCATGTTTGAGTTATCTTTGTTCCGCACAACAATGTTCAAGCACGAGATCTGTTTGAGAATCTCAGACTTCTTTTGGCTTGTTATCGCCGTGCATGTGTCATCAACTATTAAAATGGTCTCAGGAAACTCGTATCCAAGTAAATAGATAAAGAGAGCCGAGTTGATTCGAAACTCAAGAACATCTTGGCCCTTTCCCAGAAGAACAACCAAAGGCCCTCCAAGATGCTTTCTTATCTCCTTTGATCTCCTCTTAAATCTTTCTTCTTCAAGCTTGATCATCGACATCTCAAGGATTAAAATTTTTATTCATCATCTAAAACTAAACTCCCTCTAGGACATCACTCAATTAAAAAAGTATACTCTATTACTTTTTGTTCCACACACAAGCCCTCCTTCACTTCCCATGTCGAAGCAGTACACTTCATCATCACAGACTAAGTCGCTTACCACTTTTTTTTTGCTTACTCTAAACATCTTAACAGTCTTATCTTTGGAACATGAAACTATCAGGTCGTTCATCATCTTGACCTTGTAAACCAGATCTACATGCCGAAAGATTAGAAGCTGCTGGCCTGAATCTACGCTCCACAGTCTCACCGACTTATCAAACGATCCAGACGCTGCATAAAGACGGTTTTGAGATATGGAAACAGAGATAACCTCTGCATTATGCTTCATTCTTTTGTGAAGAACAAACCCCTTCCAAACAATAACATCTCCTCCATCACATCCAGACACCATATAATTTCCATTACAGTCAATGGTATTAATTCCTGAAGAATGCCCCCTGAGTTCGTCTGAGAATCTGAGATTTTTGTAAACCTTGATTCTTCCATCTTTACTTCCCGAGGCTATGTAGTCCTCTCCAGAACAGATGCATGTAACAGGCATTGTGTGAGCATAGGAAAGAAGAACTTCTCCGTTCAAATTCCATACCACAACAGAATTGTCTCTTGACCCCGTAACTAGACTCTCCTTGTAAAACTTCAATGCCACCACTCCTTTTCTATGTCCAAGGAAACTTCTAATGTATTCACCTTCTCTGGAATAGAGGTTAACACCTCCATCAAGCCCTCCACTAGCAACATATCTTCCATCGGGAGAAACATCAAGAGACAAAACCCAATGGGTGTGTCTTTTGACTATTTTACTCTGCGTCTTTGTTCTTGCGTCCCAAAACCTAACTGTAGAGTCTCCTCCTCCAGTGACAATCACTCCTCCATACCTCACGCAAAGGACAGGGCCTTCATGCCCACTGAACGACGAGGAGCAATGGAAGGCTGCTTGTGTTGCAGGTTCTTCGTCACTCATTCTAATCTTTATAACCTCTTCTTCCGACGAGATTCCCAGCAACTCCAATGTCTCCTCAAGCGTCTCAAGGACTGGTTGGCCATTAATGTAAAGCGAGAGGGTTGTATTTGCAAGCAATTGCAGCTGTGATCTAAGTATCTTAACGGGTATTTGAAGCCGATCCGATACTTTACGGCCCTCCTGGTCCTCAAACTCAACAAGAACCAAACCCGACATGGGGGAGTGGAAGTTAAACATTTTATTGGCCCGATACATCTCGTTCTTGATCTTGTATACCTTCTGCCAAGAAATGCACAGAGTAGAGCCAATGCAAGTACATCATCATTAGTGAAAAATTTATCCCTAGAGAATGAGGTTGAAAGATGCTGCAAAAGCCCACATAGAGGCTTATGATGCAATATTCGAGGAACACATACTTGACAACCTTGTGGCGAACATTCCGCCCCTAATTAGAGGGAAAACAAAGATAGTGGTTGAAGATATTCATATCTACCCACCATTCCTGAGCGACAAAGACCATATATCTGTAGATAGGAGGTTGTTTCCCTGGGAGTGCCGAGAGAGAGGACTGACATATAAAGGGAAGATTATTATTCGGATTTCATTGTTCCATGACAACAAGCACATCATGACCGAGGACAAGTTAGCAGGATACTTTCCCATTATGGTCCGATCATCTCTATGCCACTTAAGGAATGCTAAGAATATGAACAAGGTTGGAGAGGACGAAGACGAGGTTGGAGGATATTTTATAATCAACGGATTTGATAAATTCATTAGGTTTACCATTACACAAAAGAGAAACCATATATTCGCATTCAAGACGCGGAAAAGAGAAAGTTTCTTTACAGGTTACGGAGTATCTATGAGATGTGTAGGAAAAGACGAAATTGGGCACATGAATAATTTGTATTACTGCACAGATGGAAATGTGGTTCTCAAGATGTACTATAGAAGATCGGAATTTTTTTTCCCACTAGTTCTCATTTTAAGGGCTTTAGTTAATACAACAGATGAAGAGCTGTACGAAGCCTTAGGACAAGGAGAAAGGGCCATCCACCTCCTCAAATGCTTTGCAGAGTACAATGTTTTTTCAAGAAAAGAGTGTTTAGATTACATTGGGTCTCGTTTTTCATCTATGGCCAACTTCGGATCGAAGATTGAGGTAGCTGAGGAGATTTTAAGTAAGTACATTGCTTCTCATCTTTCATCACATCTTGACAAGTTCAACTTCCTAATACTTGCAGCTAAAAAGCTGTTTTCCTTTGTGAACAACGAAATAGCAGAAGAAGACTTTGATTCCTCTGGAAATCACGAGCTCCATACGACAACACAAATCTTATCTTCTCTTCTACGGGACAAGATAGAAGAGTTCATGCGGTCTCTTCCTATTGCATATAAGAAAGCATATTTAAAAAGCGAAGGGGAGAAAAGAAGATTGGAAGAAGACTCCGACTCGGAGGTTGTAGATGGAATCTACGAAGATAAACTGGATATATTAAAGATCAAGGAGATATTCAAGAAAGCAGTCATGAACATTGGGCAGAAAGTAGAGCTTTTCCTATCTTCAGGGAACATATTTTTGTCCTGTTGTTCAGACATTCTTCAAACCACAGGGCTTTCGATCACCCTTGAAAGAACCAATTTCTACAGATACTTCGGTAACTTGCGTAGCATCAACAGAGGGACACATATTCCCTCATTGGTGACAAGAATCCGCAAACTTAGGCCTGAGTCTTGGGGATTTATTTGCCCAGTTCATACTCCTGACGGGGCATGCTGTGGGGTTCTTCTGCACATGGCCAAGGGGGCAGATATAGTCTCCAGGGCAAATGATTTTGACACAGAGATTCTCTTTGAGCTTGGTGTTGTTCCAACTATCCGAGGCGTTAGAATGGAAGTTCCTGTTCTTGTAGATGGAAAAGTGATTGGGTCAACTTCATCCCCACAGTTTCTTGTTCGGATGCTAAGAGAGTATAAGGTCAAGAACAGACTAAAAATAGAGATTGTATACAGCGAAGGGACCAAGGTATTTTCTTCTGTCTGTATTTTCAGCTCGATGGGCAGATTTATCAGAAAAGTCATGAACCAGAGGCTGGGGTCTGAGGAATGGGTTGGAATAATGGAGCAGGTTTCTTTAAACATAGATTTAGAAAGGGGAGAGGGGGATTACCATGAGATAGACAAGTCCAACATATTAGGAATAATAGCAGGTTTGACTCCATATTCCGAACACAATCAAAGTCCTAGAAATATGTACCAGTGCCAAATGGCTAAGCAAGCAATGGGATTTTCGGCATACAATATGAAGACAAGGATAGACCACACCATGTACAATATAAATTATCTCCAATCTCCCTTGGTCAGAACAAAGGGATATGACATGGTCAAGGATTATCCTCTGGGAATCAATTGCATGGTGGCGGTTCTCTCATATACAGCATACGACATGGAGGATGCACTTGTGATCAACAAGAGCAGCATCGAAAGAGGGTTGTTTACAGGATTGATTTATAAAACAGAAAGAATAGTGTTGAACAAAGGTTATTCCTTTTTGTATCTTCCGTCTGTCGGAGAAAAAATACAGAAGGATTCGATTCTATACAAATATGTTGATTTGGAAGATAGAGAGTACCAGACAAGATACTTGGAGACCGAAGATGGGGTAATTGATTCTGTTCGAGTATTTGAAAGTGATGCAGGAGAAAGATGTGCTTTACTGACCATAAGAATGGTCCGAAACCCTACTATTGGAGATAAGTTCAGCTCAAGGCATGGGCAGAAGGGTGTTTGCTCGGTACATTGGCCAAGCATAGACATGCCGTTTACGGAGTCTGGATATGTCCCGGACATCATAATCAATCCCCATGCATTTCCAAGCCGAATGACTATTGGAATGCTGATGGAATCTATTGCAGGGAAGGTTGGATGCCTAAGCGGGAATACCCAGGACGGAACGGCATTTGAAAAGAATCTCTCCCAAGGAGAAGATGAAGAAACGGTTGGAAGAAAGGAATATATATGCTCTGAGCTCCAGAAGTATGGTTTCAACTACTATGGAAATGAACCGATGTATAGCGGAGTATCTGGAAATGAGTTCCGCGTTGATGTATTTGTAGGAGTTGTTTATTACCAAAGGTTGAAGCACATGGTGGGAGACAAGTTCCAGGTACGTACAAAGGGGGCGATTGTTTCTACAACTCGACAACCAGTTGGAGGGAGAAAGAGGCAAGGAGGAATCCGCTTTGGAGAGATGGAACGGGACACTTTGATTTCGCATGGGGCTTCGCATCTCTTACAAGATAGGCTCCTCAAGTGCAGCGACGGAACAACTTTTGAGTACTGCGGGGCTTGCAAGAGTATACTCTTTACAAGCAGTGGGGATTGTATTTGCGGGAGTAGTGATATTCGGATAGTTGAGATGCCATATGTCTTCAAGTACCTGTGTTACGAGTTACTTGCAATGAATATAAGAGTCAAGCTTGATCTATGAATAATTAAATGGGATTTTGAGCTTAATATTCTGTAGTCTTTTCCCCAGTTGATGAGAAGGACAAAAAAGAACAACGCAAGAGATGGAAACTCTCTTCAGGACAGGCCTAAGAAGAAAGAAGGCCAAGCCGGGCTTGAGGACGATATTGAAGCAATATTTTCCTCTGTTGGCTCTTCAGAAGCACACAAGTTGAAGGAAAGAAAAGAAGATTCGGAGTCCGATGAAGAGAAGTATTTTTCTGTTGGAAAGAATGGCAGAAGATACCATGAGGGTCTTCCGATCTATACGCCCGAGGAACTTCATCTTGGAAATGGAGGGGACACGGAGGATTGCCCGATATATTGCGACTGCTGTATGTAAGGCTTTGGGAGATTCTGAAGCTACACTCGGCAAGTCCTCTGGCTTCTACCCGGGAGTACTTTGACAAAAATATTCAATGTAGACACCCAATGTACTTCAGTAGAATTGTCCGAAAGATAAAAAAAGAAAGAAGCCAACTCCGGGTGCTTGTGCTTGGCTTGGATAATGCAGGAAAGACCACTGTCCTACACAAACTCCTTGGAAAAGCGATAGAACATGTGCAACCAACCTTTGGGTATCAGATCTACGATGTTACCTATAAGACGCTTAGCCTGATAATTCTTGATGTAGGTGGGCAGTCAATGTTTGTGGAGTATTGGTCGAGCTACTACGAAGACGTGGACGGAGTTGTGTTTGTGTTTGATTCAAGCGACCGGCGATCTTTTATCGAGCATGTAGGGCATATTAAGTCTACTCTTGTAGACACGCCTATGTTGATATTGGCCAATAAATCGGATCTCAATCCTACATTTGATCCCAGGTCATTTGGAAACGACTTCTGTGAGTTTCTTGAAAAAAACGATGTTAAACTTTCGAAATGCTGTGGATTATCTGGAGATGGACTAGAGGAGGGGTTTGACTGGATGATAGGCAGAGCAATGAAAGGGCTAATGGTGGACGAAGAAGAGGAAAAGAAAATGGAGCAGGAGAAGATATTTGGGTAGATTGTAATGAAGAATGTTTATCCCTCCGATGAAAAGGCGGAAGGGATCGAGCTTGGGAAGTATGCACACTGTGTCTGAGATAAGAAAACATAAGAGAGAAAGAAACAGAAAGCTTCTTCTGGAGATATATGGACTGGAGAAAGATCCAAATTTAACCAAGGATGCAAGGGGAAGGTATGTCTGTGCACTTTGTAAGACTAAGCATCTGACAGAGATGAGTTATGTAAAGCATAGAGAAGGAAAGAAGCACAGAGAAGTACTTTCGAGAAAAGAAGAGACCACTCGCATTATTCCTTCTTTTAGTATACGGAATCTAGTGAGGGAAGGGAAAAAAGGATACGGCATTGCTGTTGACTACAAGCTTGCTGAGGAAATGCCACAGCATCGCTTTGTAAGCAGTCTAGAACAAGGTGTGGAGGAGTATGACGAGTGTTTTGGATACCTCGTATTTGTGTGCCAGCCTTACGAGAACATCGGATTCAAATTCGAAAACAGGGAGATTGACAGAACCTCCATCTATGAAGACATTGATGAGGAGACGGGAGCATACATGTTTCACTTCTTCTTTCAAAAGACTCATGATTGATGAAGGCCTATGGATTTTTACGTTCTACTTTTTAATCCCAAGAGATGTTATTTTGCCCTCTGTGTTCAAGCATGCTGGTTGTTAAAAGACAGCCTGCGGGGAATGAGCTGTCTTGCATCATGTGTGGGTATTTGTATGGCATATCCAAGGAAATGTCCAAGACTATCGCCATGACGCCAAAGAAAAGCGATGGGTTTGTTGACGAGGATGAGAACTTGAAGTTTGTGTCCAAGTGTGGGAAGAAATGCGAGTGTGGTTCTGAAGAGGTTTCTTTTGTAGAGCTTCAGACGCGTAGCGCAGATGAGCCCATGACGATATTCTATAAGTGCATAAGATGTAAGAAGGTTTGGAAAGAATGAAAAACTATAGAGATAGCTCACCAACAGAATAAACCGTATTTATCTAGTGTATTTTCTATTGGCAGGAATTTATCAGAAGTTGGCTTGGGATTCTTTGGCCTATACTATTCTTCCTCTTCTCTATGCATTTCAATTTCTGAAAAGGCAAAGAAGATCTCTCCCTCTTCATTGTTATCTCCGTCCTCTTCATACACAATCCTATCTGAAGGCCAATTCTTGGCTATGGTTATCCACTGGCTTAGAATGTTTGACTTTTCTCCGCTTGTTACAAAGAACATGTATTCTGTGGGAAGTCCATATCTATAAACCGATTCCACGAAAAGCTTCAGGAGTTTGACATGGACCAGTATCTTGAGAACCTCTTTTAGATTGATTTGCAAAAACGTAGTCAGAAGTCTTTCAACAGCCGAAAACCTCTCTTCAGCCTTTCTTCTCTTTGTAATCATCTCCTCGGAGGAAATCATATTGTCGTCGAGATCTTTTATCAGAAATCCCTCAGAGTGCATCATATTTCTTACTTCTTCCTCGCCCTGATGCAGGATGTAAATCTTAAAGAGATTATGGTCTTCATCACTGTTTATCTTCTCCACAGCATCTCCCGATATGTGTGGCGAATCCTCCACAACTCTGTTGAACTCGGAGCTTTTACTCTTCTGAACAACCACATATAAAACTTTGAGGAATTCATACTTCTCTGCCTTTCCAACTATTATGTTAAGATTGATGTCGCATAAACTCCCTCTTGTAAGTTTTTGAAGCTTCTCACATTCCTTCCTTGCATCTCCAAACTCCTCAACCTTCTCTTCATATGCCTTGTAAACTCTTCCATACTCTCCATCCAGTAACAAAATTGCTTTGTCAATCGAGTTGGTTGGAAAGTTCTGATTGTCCCATCTGAGAAAATTCCCCGCATTCTCAATGCTATCGCATTCAACTTCCTTTGCAATCCTACATGTTCTGGAATATCCCATGAATGTTTTGAAAAGACCTTCGCACGACTTTTCTAGCAAATTTAATCTCTCTACCTGATTTACTATCCCTTCCAGGGACACTCCTGTGAAGGATGGAAGAGATATTCTACTGCAATTAACTCCGTAGTCCTCTTGGATTAGATCTTCTGTTGGTTGGGGTACATCCTCCTCCACCGGGAGTCCTACAAGAACAAACATCGGGGTGTTAGATTTTGTGGTTTAAGTGGGACTGCTTACATGTAAGATTTGTGATTTGAAGGATCTGGTAAATGATTGCCATTTTGGATTGCATCATGGCGTTTCATTGACGCCAAATAAATAAAGCTGTGAAACCCTGTGTAAATAAATGTATCTCCACAGATCAGAGTTGGAGGCTGGTATTGAAAAGCTCATGAAGACAATGGAGGACCACGAGGTTTTGGAGAGATGCAGGAAGTCACTGAGAGAGATGGATAAGATTGAAGAAGAAAACATAAAAGACTTCATTAGAGAAACACGAGATATTGTCGATGCTTTTGTGAAGGGATTGAGAATCAAGAAGCAGGTTCCGATTTTTGTTATTGATTTCATATACACATTTCTTGTCAACGATCTTCTCATCTCAAGTGACATCAAGGAGATTATTAGTGTTATTTCTGAGGGGAATTGGTGCGAAGTATCGAAGATGAAGATACTCCAGATGAGCTACTACATTATAAGATATGAAAGCTTCAAGGAGGACCTTGCACTGTCCTTGTTTAAAAGCATAGTGAGAATGATTGATGACAGAAGCAGACAGGTACAGACAACTGCTAAGCCCATAGCGATGCATTTAGTGGATGTTGTTTTCAGCAGGGCATGTCCAGTCTTCAAGGAAGAGGTTCAGAGCGAGGAAGGGGAACCTGAGTCTACGGCTGTTTGCCCTGACGTCCTTGAAGGGAACAGGCCTGGGTCTGAAAGACTGCTTGTGAGAGGTGGTTTCCAATTCTCTAATTCAATCAATGATGGAATTACATTCCTTAAGCATCTTCTGGAGAATGGGAATACCTCGAAGGAAATGAATCACTTTATGGTTGATGCAGTACTTCTAATAACCCGTAAAAGCGATCTTTTTGAATATGAGGAGTTCAGGAAGATATATGATTCTGAAGTGATGGCTATGCTGATGGAGTTGATAAAAAGGAGATGCTCTTCCAGGGGGAATGTCTATAAGGTACTTGCAAGATTAGTTGAGAGACATAACTGTCTGTTCGAAAAGCAGATCCTTGCAGTGTTTGATGAAATGGAGAAATCTTATAGTCTACTTGACGACTTGGAGACTGAGATGTTTTTGGACTTCTTCGGGAGTTTGGACATCTTGTTGTTTGAAGGCTACTCCTCAACTATAAGAAGAATGTTTTTCAACATTCTTGAAAATGCATCGTTTGATGATGAATTTGGAAATGAGTATGTAATCGATACCATTAGAAACTCATTAAATGGCCAACTGAAGGCTCAGGAGAAGACAAGTGGTAAGTTTCATTCCTCAACAAAGGCTTTCTTTGGTAAGTTTTCGGAAATCTTATATGCAAAACTGTCTGATATCGATAACGTACATCCCAAGGTGGAGTGTCTGCTGGAGATTGTCCTTTGGTTCTATTCTGTTTCTGGTAACAAGGAGTTTCTGGACAGGTTTATGGTTCTGGGGTGCAAGCTAGGGTTTACAGATGTTGTATGTAGAAATGCCATTGAGAACAGAAAGCATATACAGGACTCCTGGTGGATTGTTCTTGAGAACGGTAAGGACCATCTTGGAAAGATCATAGAATCTATCTGTATCTTTGATGCCGAGGAGATCTTTTTTCTAATCAAAGGTATAGAGCAACCCGAGCCTTCTTGTACATGGACCTCGAAGGAGAGAGTGGACTTTCTCTTGTCTGTGTTTAATATTATCAAGCCTGTTGTAGTAGAGCCGCTGAACATAAAGATATTTGAGATGATTCTCGGAGGGATACTAAGGGAGAGTGGAAGCGAAGAGGGGTATCCGACCAAGGTATTCTGTTCTATTCTCATGGATTATGTTGGGCATTTAGAGGCACTAACGCCTGATGTCGAAAGCGTTATTTTTGTCCTCCTGCAGAAGATGCTTGGAAAAGATCTGGAAAGGAACGGATTGGAAATTTTGGAAACCTTGTCTTTTGTCCTTCGAACCATGACGCCTGAGAGCTGTTGGGACACAATTCTCCAATGCATCGAGTGTTCATGTATTCCCTGCCTGTATTCCTCCTTGTACCCCATTATTCGATGGATTATAGAGGGATGCGGGCATCTCATAAGTAACGAGCATTTTGGAGTGCTTATAGATTGTCTGTATTCGATGTGCCTGTCGCCGAGCAGCGAAATAAGCTTAAAGGCAATATTTATCTTCCAGGATATTGGGGAGAGCCTAATGAGTAGGAGGGCTTTTGATCGATCTCCCAAGGGGAAGGAAGAGAAGAACAGAGACATGAATCCAGCGTGGGCCAAATACATAAAGGTATTGGGGGAGATGACAAACGATGGAAGACATATGGTGTGTGAAACGGCCATTAAGTATCTGGTTATGTTCCTTGAGGCAGAGTGTGAGGTAATGAACTCCGAAGAGCTTGACTTTGCAGCAAATAATGGCCTTATTCCTGTTTTGGAGAAGGGAAGGGAGTTTGCCAAAGGCCGGGATTCAGAAGCCCATTGTACTTTGATGCTGATAATGGATGAATGTAGCAGAACGATTGGAAAGATGAATTACCATGAGGAGTTGTATGGAAAGTTTCTTGAGCTTGTTGCAGATAGCCTGTGCAACACAGACTCTTCGGAGATACAAAATATGTGTATTGAGAGTCTAAAGATGATGACAAACAGGATTTCAGGGACAAGGGATGAAGGAAAGAGTATATGCCAGGAAGGAAGCGAGCATAGCCCGGAAGATATGGGATTTAAGGCAGGGATTGGAGAAAGAAAGTCTCTCCAGCCCCTTCAAAGGCTAAGGGACCTGGTTTTGAACACATACAAGTTGATCTTTTCCAGTATTCCTGTAAACGAAGGATATTCTACTAGTGTGTGTCTTGACATGATAGACTCGGTCAAAGGATTTGGATTCAAAAGCTCTGAGCGTCGCTCTCTGATTCCTTTGCTTCGAAAGTTTGTCCACAGCGATTGCCAGACGCTTCAAGAGAAGATTCTGAATATGGTTGGGGAATGGCCAGCGGAAGATGGAGGACTTGACATGCAACTTGAAGCTTACAACGACTGGATCGAATTCAAGGATATCCGCCTGTCTAGGATGCTTATTGAAAGAATAGGAAGGATTCTATCCAAGGATTTGGAGGATACGCGGTACTCGGAAGCAGCAATGGATTTGGTTGAATACAGCAAGGAAAAGGCCTTCTGGGAAGACGTTGTTAGAGCGTTTATGAAGGGGTCTGAAAACATAAAAACCAGAGCCTCATTTATATCGTTTATAAATGGATGTAGGGTGATTCTAAAGGAGGCACCGAAAGTGAAAGCCCTCCAATGCTCACCGGAAACAGAGGGATGTAGCGGGCTAGGGGAAGAGGCGTCGGAGAGCATGGCAAAGGCTATAAAGAAAAGAGAGCGAATCATTCTTGAGTTCCTAGCCTTTTACCATGAGGTTCTGAGTAAGTTTGCTCCAAACACCAAAAGGTTGGATAGCCATTCCATGCAGCCTTTTGACCAAACAACAGAATCGGATGTTAGAGAAGGATATAAGGTGATTTTTGAGATGAGCGAGCTCGGATCTGGACTTGGAAAAGAGAGTATTTCCTTCAAATGTTATGAAATACTATTCCATGACATTGAACTTATTTACAGCGATGTTGTTGAGAAGATCAGGAAGGTCCTAACGGAGTATAACGAGATGGAAATGATATACAATGGACTCTATTCCCGAGTAAAGCAGAGGGAAGTCTATACTCTGCTGGAGAAGATATGGAAGAGCGGAAATAAGAAGCTTGTAGATGATGTCAAGGATGTTCTTGTTGAGTCGCTCCGATCCAAGGACTACAGGGTTATCGATCATGTTCGAAAGTGTTTGGAAGTGATTCTTGTATGAGGAATAAACATTAAAGATTACCACAGTCTTTTTCTAGAAAAAAACTGAGAAATCCGGAAAGAAAAAATAATAAAAACGGAAAATCCCTAAGACACAATGTCAGAAGAAAAGCAAAAATCCAATACATCTAGAGCAATTGGAATTGATCTTGGAACTACATTTTCCTGTGTTGCAGGGTACATAGGAGGAAAGGTGGAGATCATTACAAATTCGGATGGAGAAAGAACCACACCGTCTGTAGTGAGTTTTGACGAGAACGATTGCACTGTTGTTGGAACAGCAGCAAAGAACATGGCAGGGCTTGATCCCACGTCAGTTCTGTTTGACTCTAAGCGAATGATTGGAAGAGATTTTGACGATCCGAAGATCCAGAACATGATGAGTGGATGGCCATTCAAGATTGTGAGATACAACGGGCGTGAGAAGAAGGAGATGCCTCACAAGGATCCTTCTTCAACCAATTCCTATGACAACATGGCATACAAGTTCACGAAGAATGGAAAGACCAAGTATTACACACCTCCTGAGATCAGCTCGAAGATTCTGTCTAATCTGAAGAAGGCAGCTGAGGCAAGGCTTGGAGGGCCTGTGGATGCCATGGTGGTGACAGTTCCTGCATACTTTGAGGATCCTCAGAAGGCAGCAACCAAGGCAGCAGCAACCATTGCTGGGTTCAATGAGGACAGAGTTAGACTCCTTGCAGAGCCAACAGCAGCAGCACTGGCATATGCCCACATCCAGACACAGAAGAATGCCAATTTCTCTGCAAAGGAGGATGTCCTTGTGTTTGATCTTGGAGGAGGTACATTCGATGTATCTGTGCTTGACTTTGAGTTCAATGCAACCACAGGAACCTTCGGAATTGTCAAGGCCATTGACGGAGATACATTCCTCGGAGGCCAAGACTTTGACAATCTATTGATCAACTACTGCATTTCCGAGTTCCTTAAAAAGAATCCTTCGATCCAGAAGACTGATCTCAAGGAGAGTGCTCTTCTCAGACTCAGGGCAGAGTGTACCAGAGTCAAGGCAGTTCTTAGTTCGGCAACAAGCAGCACAATCTATGTGCCTTGCTTCCACATGACAGATGACTTGAACGTACAGATTACCCGTGCTAGATTCGAACTTCTTTGCGACCATCTCTTCAAGAAGTGCATGGAAAGGACCAAGGGATGTCTCTTGCGCTCTACAGGAGTTCCCTCTGTTGAGTACTCTTCTGATGGAAACAAGCTCCTTTTGAATCCTTCTCTTGAAAAGACATTGAACGAAGCCAGAAACAACATTAGTAAGGTTCTACTTGTGGGAGGATCATCGAGAATCCCAAAGGTCAAGGCTCTGCTTGCAGAATACTTTGGAGCACACAAGGTCATTGAGCCTGTGAATGCAGACGAGGCCGTTGCATATGGAGCAGCATACCAAGCAGCATCCATATACTCCGATGCTGTGGAAGCAGGATCAAGTCTTCTTCTCATTGATTGTGTTCCGCTGAACCTCTCGATTGAGACTGCCGGAGGAGTTGCAACACCTCTAATCAACTGCGGAGACAATATCCCAATCAAGAAGACAGAGACCTTTACAACCTATGAAGACAACCAAACAGCCGTAACAATCAATGTGCATGAGGGAAACAGGCCGATGTGCAAGGACAACAAGAGAATTGGAACCTTCAACCTGGATGGAATCATCCCAGGACCCCGTGGAACAGCTAAGATTGAAGTTACTTTTGACGTTGATCACAACGGAATTCTTGTGGTTACTGCCGAGGACAAGCAGACCGGAAAGTCCAACAAGATCACCGTAACAAACTCTCAGAACAGACTTAGTCAGGAGGAGATCGAGAGGATGGCCAAGGAGGCACGAGATAACGAACAGCGTGACAACGAGGTCAAGGAGAAGATGGGCAAGAGGATGTCGTTCGACCAAGCCATTTTCACATTCAAGGGTCTTCTTGAAAAGGCCAACATTTCTCAAGAGAAGAAGGACGAGTCTTTGAATTTCATCAAGGAGCATGAAGAATGGCTCTCAAAGGCACAAGGGCCTGATGACTTCGAGGTGGAAGAGCTTGAGAGAAGATCTAATGAGCTCCAGAGCTTCATGAACGATATCATGAAGGAATCTGGGATGAGTGCACCAACAGCCTAAATAATTAAATGGTTTGTCTCTATAATCAACCTACTTTCTTTTGTGGAGGCAGGTTTAAGACGCCTCCCTTGGAACCCCAGGATGGCTATTATTTCTCTAGTAGTCATCAACGTACACACAAGAAAGATAAAAGCAAAGGCATTTAGTCTCAAGCAATTCTCATTCTTCACTCGAGGAAAGGTAAAGGAGACATTGACATTTATTTCACAAGAGCTTGCAGAAAAGTTGGAGACATATGAGTTCCAGGAGTACACACACGAATTCAATGATGAAAAGGCCTATAAGCTGTTTAGTATGGTACATAACGACTATGCTTACATAGCATGTGCAGACGATGACTATCCCGGGGTTGTGGCCTTGAGACTTTTACAGGAGGCAAGGCACGGAAACATCGAGAAGCTCATCGAGGAGTACAAAGACCCTGCATCAAAACACACCCTCTTACAAATACAGAACGAGGTGGAAGAGACAAAGGGGGCTTTGTCCAAGACTCTGATGGCAGTTCTTGAACGGAATGACAAGCTGGAGGATCTGGTTGCCAAGTCCGAGCATCTCTGTTATGAGACGAAACTGCTGTTCAAGAGTGCAAAAAAGAAAAATAAGTGTTGCTGAGGGCCTTATAAAATAAAACTAGACAGTTCGATATTTCTTTGTTTTTTGAAACTAGTTTCACAATCCCATCGAATGGACCATGAGTTCAGGCAGTTCTACGAAACACTTGAGAAGGGGAAGTTCAAGTTCTTTGGAAAGGGAGAAGGATACAGCGTGTTCAACTCCGATATCGAGATGATTCCTCAGTACAACGCCAGAGACGTGATCGAAAGAAAGGAAATGAAGGAGCTAAGGCTTTCTAAAGGAGAAATTGAAGGAATAGTTCGAGCACTGTTAACTGAGATCAAGATTGGGGTACAGGAATACAACGGCCAAGTTCTTGTAAGAGAAGGATTCCCAGGAAACTGGAAGGACTTTACAGACTTGCTGCTTGATGCTAGAAGTATTCCATCAATTGCAGCCGTCAAACTAGGAGAGGTGGTTGAGATCAGCTTCCTTATCACATCGGAGTCAACGATCTACACATCTGTCTTTGAGGATGATGAAATATTCAGCAGCCTGTACTGGATCCTAAGTGAAGTAAATGTGGTTGAGGTTGTATACGATAACAAGAAGCTTGGAGGTTTCTTCAACAGATTAGGGGTTTCAAGCAGCTTGAGAAGATGTGAAGAAAACACTGTAAAACTCCTGTGTAGATATCTCAGGATATCTGAAGAGAATTATAAGTGTGAGGAATATACTAGGCCATTTATATGCAGGATAGATAGAAGCGTCCTGTCTGCATTGAATGTGTGCAGTGATGACGAACATTGTGTAGCTAAGACCTTTTGTTGTTATACAAACCAGGGCTGGAGACTCCTGCACAGAATGTTTTTGCAACCTCTTCGTAACAAGGATGAGATTGAGAGAAGGTTGGAAACCGTTGACTCATTGAGAACACTTAACCTGAACATCTTGAAGAAATTTCCAGATCTTCTAAGGCTATCTAAGCGAATAGAAACAGGGAGAATATCCTTGAGGGAAATCCTCAGACTTATTCAGACCATCGACATCATTCCAGAGCTCTTGTCTTCCTTTTCATCCTCTTTGCCTCTCACCAGAGACTTTTCTAAGCCTCTTAAGAGTATCTTTTCGGCTTTTGGCCCGTTCAAAGAAGAGATTGTACGAGTAGTCGATTTAGAGGCAGCAGAAGAAAACGTGTATAGGATTAGACCTGATGTGTCTGCAAGGCTTCTTGAGCTTTCCGAGGCTCTGGGAGAAATCGAGAAGGAGATGAATGGGGAGTATGAGAGGGTGTCTGAGATTTATCCGAAGATCAAGATAGACAAAAATACTGGAGTCTTCAAGACTACAAAGGGTGAGTACCAAAAAGCTCAAGATCTTCTTAGGAAGGAAGGTTTTGTTGAGCTAAACTTTGTAAAGGGAGGAGTCACACTTACAACCAGAATCCTTTCCTCCTTAAATGGGAGACAGGTAGCGCTTAAAAAAGAAATCGATGACGAGGAGAAAGAGGTTATGGACCGAATCAAGAGAATGCTGAAAAGTTACATATCTCAAATCGAGTCCTTGAACTACCTGACTGCATTGATAGACGTGTTCAATGCATTTTCCATCAAAGCCTCTCTCAAGGGATATTCAAGACCCATGTTCAACAAAGGGATATTTGAAATAAGAAATGGTTTCCATCCGGTTCTTGAAGATCAGGACTATATTTCTAACTCGATAAGGATGGAGGAGAAGAAGATGTGCGTGGTGACTGGCCCGAACATGGGAGGGAAAAGCACCTTCCTTAAAACATGTGGCGTGGTCGCTCTTCTTGCACATATAGGATGTTATGTTCCTGCAGACTATGCCAGTATTCCGATTCTTGACGGGATATATGCCAGAGTCGGGGCTAACGACTGTTCATTCACAGGCTCATCCACATTCATGATGGAGATGGCAGACATAGCAAGGATATGCCGTCTGAGCTCGTCCGAGTCACTAATCATAATAGATGAGCTTGGAAGAGGGACTAGCGCAATCGATGGCTTGAGCATTGCACAGGCTGTCAAAGAACATATTGTTCAGAAGAAAGCCCTGTGTCTTTGTGCTACACATTTTCCCGAACTCTGCGGAGACGACGTGTTGAATAAGAAAGTTAAGAACGAAGGAACACTTCTTATGTATGAGGTTGTTGATGGGGTATGTGACACAAGCTTTGGAATAATGGTTGCAGAGAAAGTAGGGTTTCCTACAAAGGTGATTGAGACGGCTAAGGAGTATATGGAAAAATAGTCTAATAAACTTTTTATTAACTATATCAGACCAGAGAGGATTGTTCATTGCTCCTTACTCCCTTCTTTTCGATCCTGATCCTTACTTTGTGAATCTGGTATATCTTCCTCTTCGCTATCCTCTCCAAATATTATCTTATAGAACTTCCTCCCATCATGCACAAGTGGTTCAAGGCTTCCGGTCACAAACCGTAGTCCATCCTGGAATTTGCTAAAAACCAGAAGTCCAGTCTTGAGACAAAATATATTGATGACATTTGCCCCAATGCAAATAACGTAGTTCCTAATCACTTTAAACTCTATTGGGACACAATTCCACAGGAAGATAACATCTGTACGCTTTAGCTTTCCTATTTCATCAACTATAAACCCTATGGAATCAAAGCACAAGAGGAATTCATGTGGCGAGACCGGGAATATCGATCTTGCAGTTATGCCTTGGAGCCCTTGGAAAAGCACAGGGATGAACGGATCATAGATCTGTAGGAGCTCTTCTGTCCGAAGTGTCTCCATGTCAATAATCTCGAAGTCTTTGGATGCTATCACAATCTTGTCTGAGCAGAAGAAAACATTATATACCTGAAGCCCAACATACAGCCTTCGAGAAAGCTCAATCACAATTGAACGGTTGGACACAATTGCCAGAAAAAGAAATATCGAGAAAGATTTACCGTCCCCGGAGTCTGTAGACGCAATGCATGGGCCCTGTTTTGTTATTCCATAGAAAAAGTCTTCGATATCATCCTTCAGAACATTTTCTTCCAGGCTTGTTGACTCAACGTTGAAATGGGACGCATAAAGAATGGATTCCGATTGATATAGCATTATCTCGTATGTAGAATCATAAATTATCTTCTTGACCTTCCTTTCCAGGATCTTATCGATCCTATTATTGAAGAACCTGCAGACACCATCGCTTGTTGCTATAATGTACATATTCTTTTGAGCAAAGATATATTCTGCATCGTCTCTTCTATTCAAGGGAGGAGGGAGTTGGATGCTGCTCACAAAGAAGTCAGCTGTTGGAAATAGGATTTTCCACAAGGACTGGCCCTTTTTTGGTTTAGTCTGGCTTCCAATCTGGTCTGTCTCTTCGCTCTGTCTTTTTTCTTCCTCAGAGTTCTTCTTCTTGATCTCCAAAAACCTATTCACAATCTCTATTAATTCATTGTCTTCTACCTCCACCTCCTTTTCCTCACTATCTTCAGAAAAAGATTTCTCTTCTTCGGACGGAGTCGAAAAACTCTCCTCCTCCAGGCTACCTGAAGAAGATAGGCTTTCCCCATACCAATCGAAGTCGGTTGCCTTGCATACATACTTCACTGGCTCATCTATATTGAAAGGAAGTTCCTCAATAGTTACATCGCTTCGAAGCTTCGATCTGGCTTGAAGTATCGCCTTTTGAATTATGTTGTAGTATACATCTCTTTCCCCCTTGTCTTGGAAATATAGTCCCTGGGCTTTGTCTCCTCCTATCTCAAACAACAGTAGAGGAGAGAGCTCTTCAAAGGACTCGTCTTGAGGAAAGAAGCCGGTGTCCTTTTTTAATACAACTAGCCTAGCCATGAATATAGGCTCTTCTCTAATGAAGATCTCTGCAAATTTATTTTTTGGGTAGTCGCATATTAGTATGAGGTGATCAAAAATAAACAATTTGCATGTTGGTGAGTCTTCCTTTGTTTCTCCTCTTACCAGTACTTTCCCCTCCTTCAATAGTCTTCGTTTTTTCTGAAACAGTGCTAGACAGTGTTGGTTCCTAACTTCCTTCTTATAACTAAAGTTGATCCCGAGCCTGTAGATGGCAAATTGAGTTCCAAACCTGTTAAATTCTTTATCTGCATTCTTTGCTATTTTCATAAACTTCTCAATCAAATTTTCATATGCACTCTTCAGTTCTCCCTCTGTGTTCTTGGCAACAGCTCTCAAAAGCATGGGATATCTTGCAAGTTTCTGAGACGGCCTATACAGAAAATGCTTCACACCTAGGAACTCTGCATTTTTTTCTTTCAGAAAGTTTTCAACTCCTTTTTCAAATTCTGGAAGGCGGAATATAAGCTTCTCAAGCTCAAAATCGGCTTTGGGAAGCCGCCGTACATACTCCTTGTATAGCTCAAACTCCTCAATATACTTCTCGTATATGGAGACATACTCTAGCTTTTGTATCTTCGGGTTGTTGATGTCAACCTTGTCAATCATATATTCCTCCGTGTTTTTCAACTCATGGTTTCCCGTTATCTCCGAGTAGATACTAAGGTTCATCTTCTTCATATCTTTATAGATGTTTTCGTGCAGCTTCTGGATGTTTTCCAGATTAATAAATATCCTATCACATATTTCATACTTAATCTTTGGGGTGCTAAACAATGGGCAGTTGAGAATCCATATCCTGAAATCTCTTTCCCACATAAGGAGGTCTTGAATATAGTTTTGCTCACTTTTGAATATTTCTCCAATAGCCTCAATGACCTTTCTAAGTTTGGCCATCTAAAATAGAGTTCTTTGTTTTTCTGTATTTATCTCTTCTCAATGTTTCAGAGAGAAACATCAATAGCATTTGTCTCTGATCTCTTATAAAGCCATTCATTGGTCATCCATCTGAAGTATCTCGTAATCTTTCCTCCTCAGATGATCTGCCACATTGAACATGGTTTCCACTCCCATGTCCAACGGCTTCTGAAAAATCTCCATACAGACATCGAAGTCCTCACGAAGAATCATATTTTTCATTAGGAGAATGGCAGAAGCACAGCAATACAGCACAATTTCAAATCTACACACGTCACTAAGAAGCCGGTCCCAAAGCCATACGACGTCTTCAATTTCAAAACACGGCATGAACATCAGTAATATCCACTTCATGTGGAATCCTCCTTCTGTTAGGCCTTTTTTTCTCATCACTTCATACAGCTCTCCGTCCGCATTTTTGACTATTTCCATGACCGTGGACATCCTATGAACTATCCCTCCGCTACACTGATCAAAGTCTCCAATGAAGTTGTCTCCTATCTCGGCCATCAATGAATTGAAACAGAAGAAGGTGTCTTCTTCGCAGTACTTTCTGTCCTCAGAGTCCTCACTGCGGCACAGGACATAGTATATCGCTATCAAGACAAGATTCATTCCCTGGACATATCTCACCGAAGAATTGGTCATTGCGTAGCACTTCAGTATTCTTTCGACAATGTTTCTATGGCTTTCTTGGGAATTTTCAGATACACTGTCCAAAAATTCACAGTATTTTCTTTTTTCTTCAAAGCTCCCATGATCTGTCCTAGGCCTAATGAACGTCCTGCAAACATCATTTTCAATCACCTTGTAGCATTCCTCTTTTCCTTTAAACTCCTCCTTCATTTTCTCTGCATAAAAGCCATAGGAACTTCTCATGTTCCTAAGAAACATCTCGGTTTTGAACTTATTCTTACTGTAATATCCAAGAAAGATCTTCCAGTACTTTGGCCTGAGAAATCCATCGGAAAAGCCGTAATAGCAGTATTTCCTGACTTTGTGAACATCCAACGGAGTCGAGTCTGCTGGATTGACTTGCTTCTCTATAAGACTGTACAGCGTTGTTCTCTCCATTTTCTTGCAAATTCATTTACTCTGCGGTCTTATTTCTCCTCAATGAATTCTGTTGTTCTGTAGAGGCTTCGCCCAATGGATTTCTGTAGTCTTGCATTAGAACGGCTTGGATGATTGGACTTTCGCAATAACTTTCAACCAACCGGAGACTAGATGAGCAGCCAAACACACATGGATGCAAGAAGCTCTTGTAGTGTGGTGGAAATGCTGTTTAAAGTCTTTCTCCTTGGAATTCTTAAATCCACGGTTTTAGGCCAGATGCTCCTATTCCCTCCCTTCCAGCACCCAATACTCGGGCACACAGAAAAGGAGTTCGCTATTAAAACGAAATCCAATGGAAGCATCCATGTACTCAAGGGAAGCTCTAGCTCTCGAGGATGGTGCCAGATACAGAGGAGAGCAGCTTACTAACGGAGGGTCGTTTAAAATAGAAATGAATGTAGATGCCATCGACATCGAGCAGGAATTCATCTGCGGAACATTCGAGATACATAACCTTACAGACAGATACGAGCTTCTCACAACGTACTTTGAAGGAGAAATAGTTGGGAACATTTATCCATTTACAACTGAGGAGTACTCGATGGGGAATCCGGACATAATACATTGGAAGCTCTTTCCCGAATGGAAAGGAGAGTATGTCTATAGGGAAGGGTCTTATGATATAAAGAAGAGCAACTTCATGTATATCAAAATCAAAGAGCTGTTCTTGCTTCCCGATCCCCGGCTTAAAAGCATACCAGGAGCATCGATTGATGGGCACTACTACTGCTGCTACTACAAGAACCTTGATTGCTTTGCCGGACACTATTACTACAAAAACACGTCGAACCTAATATCCCAGCAAGTGCTTTTGGACAGAGTATTTTCAAGGAAGTCTAGAAGTAAGTCATTTAGCAAATGACATGAATATATCATTAAATAATAATTTCAAATAAAAGCTCTGTGTTAAGCCTGACGAATGGGAGATGGATATCTCAAGATTTGACAGGACTTTAAATGTTTTTGTAGGAGACCCTCGATGGACGAGGGCTGGAAAGTAAAAAGGCCTTCTAGCGGAACAAAAGTAGAGTCTAGGTTGTTTTCTGCACAGGGGCATAAGTGGAAGTTAGTTCTATCATACAAGGGCGGAAGGGTGTATTTGGCACTAGAGTATCAAGGGGGATCCTACCACGACGTTTTGACGGCATTTTGTTTCTCCATTGATGGAGAGAAATACGAGTATCAGTATCAATTTTCTATGTTCAATACAGATATGGGAATGTACATTGAGGAGAAGGACAGTTATGTCATCAAGGTTAACATTAGCGTGAGGTCTGGATACTACGATTCGAAGAAAGAGACTGGATATGTAGGACTCAAAAACCTTGGAGCGACCTGTTACATCAACTCTCTGATGCAGACTTTGTTCAACATAGCAAAGTTCAGAAACGATGTATTTGGACTGGAGCCTGTTGGAAGGGTCCTACTTCTTCAGAGGTTGTTCAAGGAAATGCAAACGGGAGAGAATCCTGTGGACACGACGGACTTTGTTGTGAATAATATATGGGTGGATGACGTCAATGCACATCAAGACATCCATGAATTTTCGAAGGTTTTTTTTGATGCTCTGGAGAAGGACAGTAAGAGAAAGGATTTTATTGAAGACTTGATCCAAGGGGAGCTGCTGACATACATAAATGGAAGATGTGGCTGTGTCCGTCGGATAAAGGAGAAGTTCCAGGACATTCAGGTTGAGATTCGAGACTTTTTCAATAACAAGCTGTCGTCAAATCTAGAGGAGTCTCTAAAGAGATATGTGAAAAGTGAAACGCTTGAGGGAAACAACAAGTATAACTGTGAGAACCATGGGCTCGTTGATGCAGAGAAAGGGGTGATGTTTGGCTCTCTTCCACCGGTTATGTTTGTTCTTCTGAAAAGATTCAATGTTGATTTCGAGACGGGAAATGGATATAAGATAAACGATTACTTTGAATTTCCTTCCTCTCTCGATATGTCGCCGTTCATGGATAAAGATGAAGGAAAGGAGTCCGAATCTCCGGAGATATACAATCTGTACTCTGTGATAGTTCACCGAGGAGATCATGATGAGGGGCACTTCTATGCCTATGTGAAGATCAAAGGGAAATGGATCAAGTTCAACGATACAGTTGTGACAGAGGCAGGAGAAGTGGAGGCACTGGAGCACAACTTTGGAGGAAGACACCCATACAAGGACAAAGTAAGAGACCACTCGGGATACTACCTGGTTTATCTTAAAAAAGGAATGGAAGACGAACTATTGAATGCAAAGGTTACAATTCCTTTGCAAACAGAGGAGATGCTCAAGAAGAAGCAGAACAAAGTCTCGATTAAGTGTGTAAAGATAGAAAACATCAGAAATTACAGAGGGGCAGGGTTTTATAATGTTAATTCGTATGACTATCCTTTGTGCAGCTATACCGAGTTTGTTGTGAAGGAGGGAGACAGCATTAAGTTATTGAGAAATAACATTGAGAGACTTCTTAGCACTCGGAAGTTTCTATATCTATTTGAATGTACTGCAATGGATGAGGGCGAAAGGACTGGAGCAGCAGACAGGCCTGGAAAAAGGATTAAGGAAGATGGATACGGCTTGACGGGACCTAGAACGGAAAAGGACTCGGAGGAGGATTCCAGGATTGTCGAGAACTCAAGAACAAGCTATCAAAGAAAGGTAGTTCTTGTGAAGGATGGGATTATCAATGCTGATGCAGACTACTTCATCTATACGTGTTACCCGGAAGTAGACTTTGAAAAAAACAGACTTATTTTCCTCAAGGTCTTCAGTAATACACCTTGGTGTGAAGACACATTGCCGACGTCCCTGAGGCTCTGTGCATGTATACACATGGATGGAACAATTGGGGACAACATAGATGCTATTATTGAGAAGACGAGCCTTGACGACATCTCTGTGTTTAGGGAATTTGATCCGTCATCTGCGTTAGACCTATCTAGCAAGGTCTCAGATCTTCCCCAAGGAGACGTCTTGATTGTAGTGAGGAGAGAGGATGTCCTGGAGTTTCTCGACTTTATCAACGAGTTCTACAGAAGGATGTGTGTGAACGTTTTGTGCGGGCCCCATAACTTCACTGTGTTTGTAAAGAGAGGGCTCACAGGTTTGGAGCTGGAGAGCAAGATTCGCCGATTTGTGGGATCGAAGGAAATCTTTCTGAAGCCAAAGAGAGAAGCAGTCTCCGACAGCTCTGGGTTCAAAACTGCAGCCGAGGACTTTGGTCAATCTGATGGGGAGTCTGATATGTATGAACACCTCCAGTCTAAGAACTCCGTCTCGTGCACAATCACTCCTGGGCATCAAGTGGTATATTTAGCATTTTGCAATAAGGAGATCGACTACAACTCTATTCCCCATCTCCACATCTTTATAACCAAGTCTGGAAGTACTTCCTTGGAATTGATCAAGAGTGTTCTTGTGTCTCATTTCATATGTCTTAATCCCGTGAGAGGACACTCGTTGAAGACCCTAAGGATAGTCGATTCTGTAAGGGACACTCTATATCTCAAAGCATTTACTGCATCTGAAGAGTTTACAGCCAACGGGATGTGTGTGATTCAGCCATTTGTCAGGAGAACAGTCAAGACCGCATACTATAGTGGAATGTATAAGGTAGTGGGATTCCCGTTCTTCCTCCAAACAGATGTAGAAACGGTTGCAGAATTCCGAAAGAAGTACAAGCTTTTTGGCAAGATGGTGATATTTGACGGAAAGAGCTATGGAGACCTAGAGCTTGACTGGCCGATGAGTAAGTTTAATGACGAATGTTTTCTGCTGATTGAGAGAACGTAACCCTACATTAAAGGTGATGTATTTCCTGTGTGTTTGACTAACCCCTGGTCTAGAGTGATAAAAACAGATGGCCCAAAGCCCTTAATGGAGTTTGAGGATTGCGGAGAGCCATATTCCAATAGATTTGATCTGAAATCTGCCTTTCTTGGGGAACTACCTGGGGATGAGCCACTTCTGAAGGAGCTGGGAATAGATTTCAACACAATAAGAAAAGAAAGCCGCTTAGTCTTTGGGGTCTTTCAAAAAAAACAAGTTGACTTCTCGTTTGTTAAGAATGCAGATCTTTCAGGTCCGGTTGTCTTTGTAGGATTATATACTCTTGGGCTCATCCTAAACTATAAGATCCATTTTGGATACATATATTTCATTTCTCTGCTGACGGCCTTGTCGATGTACTTCCTGCTAAATGTCCTGGACACAAAGCACATAGGATTTCTTGAGTGCTGCAGTATCCTTGGATACTCGTTTCCCCCTGTGGTTTTCTTCTCGTTCCTGAACATCCTGTTGGGAGGAATTGGAATAGGGTTCAAGGTGTTCTACGGCCTTGCATTTGCTCTTTGGTCGAGTTACACAGCATCGGTAGTGTTCTGCAGATATCTTTCCCTTACCAACAAGCATGTGGTTGTTGGATATCCTCTGTTGCTAGGATATACAGGGTTTGTAATGGTTGTTCTATTCTGAAATAAATCGTATAGTATTAAGGTCTTTGGGGTCTGGACACTGTGATGCTTATGGACATATTTAATATTTGTAATTGATCTCTGAGATATAAAAGAAAAAACAAGAAAAGCTGGGATGCGAAAAAATGACTTTGACGTGAGGGAGATGAACGCAGCATTGGGTCTCCTTAGGCTAGCTAGAGAGGGAAAGGGCGAAGCAGATGAGCCTGATACAAGGACAAGAAAGACCACTTTCCAGATGATGGTTCTTAAAGAGGTATTCAAGATTGCACCGCATCCGTCGACGCTTACGAAGACAGACCTTGCACTTATGATCAAGCTTCCGCTGAAAGCTGTACAGATATGGTTTCAAAACGAGCGAAGCAGGAAAGAGAGAGGAGGGAGGACGGGGAAGAGAAGCAGGGGAGGAAGATCAGAAAACATAGATCCGGTGAAGTTGTTCAAGGTTATAATGAAGGTTCTGGAAAAGAACAGAGAGGGTTTTGGCTTCTAGTTCTGGAGAGACATTGCATTATATATTGGTGTAACATAGACAGAGCATGTTGGTCTTTGTGTGAGATGTTTCCAATTGAGAACATAAATTAAAACATGAGTTTTTCCGAGGGGATATTAAATATTAGCCAAGGCTTTATGGCTTTTCTATAGGACGGCCCAAGGGAGGAGAGACAAAAAACTGGATATTAATTTTTACCCCTTCCCTATTTGGCCTTTGAACTTGAGTCTGTTTTTTACAACTGGAGAATAGGGTTATCAAAAAATATTAAGGAACATGCTCGATAATATTAAATTATAAATTTATTCAATAATAATATTGAGCTAGAATTTATTCAAGACTGTAAAAATTCTAAGACAAGTAAATTATCAATACCTTGGTGTATTCTTAACAATGGACATAATCTCCCACAGGTCAATTGCCTTGGAGTCTGCATTCTCATCAATGCTTTGATTCTTTCCTTTGCTGATATGTCTTTTGTTCTGGAACCATATATCCACTGCTCTTGGTGATAAGGATATTAAGATCCCGATATCAATCTTGTTCTCCCATGTTGGATATGGTGTTGCTTGATATATCTTCTTCAAAACCTCTTTCTGGAACTTGCTTTTCCTGACCTTTTCTCCTGGCTTCTTTAGGCATCTCTCCGGATGGAACAACAAAATCATTCCTAGGGCTGCCTGAACTTCCATCTCTCTTCGATCAAGCACCTTGATGGTGAAAATTTTTGGATCTTTTTGTTTTAGAAATCCTTTCAGATCTCAGCCCCTTTGGGGACTCCAATCACCTTGAGGTACTAATGTCATTGTTCGGCATCATGATAGATAGATAAATAAAGAAGATTAGATTCCTATCATGCTTCATTTAGATTTGACTTTTAAATTAAGCGGTTTCCTTGATATGTTTGACGTTTTCTGACTTTATTGGAAGGTAACCTGCAAAATGCCCTTAATTTACTATTGATGGAAATCGAATGTTGTTCGCGGGCTTTCCCTGCTGGTTAGGACACTAGTAATTACTTATTTCCGACAGCCATAAGTACCGAGATATGAGCTCCAAGAGACTCTTGCGAGTGGGTCAACATCGAAAATAAAGAGCTCTGAAGTTTCTGGAGACAAGGAGTATGCTGTCAAGATGATAAGAAAAGAAGACATTCCTTTGAAGCTCTTTTTGAGAGAAGTCAAAATGCATAGATTGATGAAACATCCAAATATAGTTGAATTTGTTGACTCGTACGAAGACTAGGATGGATGTTTTGTTGTAATAAGGTTAGGATGCCAGGAGATGGGGAGCATAATCCAGGCGGGTGTAGGATTGAGCTCTGCCCTGGCCCATTTCTACTTCAAACAATTGATTTCTGCAGCGAGGTATCTGCATGGAAAGGAAATATGTCATCGAGATGTCAAACCAGAGAACATGCTTATTGACGCAAGTGGAAACCTCTCGCTATCGGATTTCGTCTTTTCAACCTTATTTATACAGAAGGAGAAAGAAGAAGACTTCGGTCGTTTGTAAAAGGTTTAGAGTATATGGCCCGAAGTTTTTGAGAGAGCTTGCAGATATGTGGTCCTGCGGAATAAGTCTTATTGTGTTTCTAACCGGCTCATATCCATGGGGCAAAGCATCTGGTCGGACAAGAAATTCTCTGGATTTATATTGATGAAGGACTACGTCTAGGTACACAAAGGCATAGAAAACTCGGAAAAGAGATTTATAATGAAAATGGTGACTAAAGAAGGCAGCCGCTGGACTGGGCCGATAGCTCTGAAAGATCCATGACTTATGCAGCCAAACACACTCCTCGATGAATCGGATCTCTATAAAGGCCCAGACAGTCTGTTTGACTTGATTCCACATGGATATATTGGCGCTTCATCTCACCCAGCCCGGAGAAGTGCATAAGACCTCAAAAGTACGCTTTGTCTCTTCACAGCCCAGAAAAATTAAAGGAAGAGACGCCCATATATTGTACAGAAAAAAGGAAATTCTCTTTCAATTGTACAAGAGATGTGCAAGTCACCCGATGCAATAGTGGTTTCTTGGAAGGTTGTGGTCTCGTCTGTGATTTTTTCCACGGTTGGCACCAAAAGATAGATTCTTTCCGGAGAAATTGGAGTCAAGAAGTTGAGAGAGAACCACTGTGCAACCATCTGCAGGACAAGAGGAGATGCTTGAGTTTGAAAAGTTCATAAAAGCCTTTGGGAATTGTTTGGGTTGACTGCAAGAGATATTTGGACGGAATTATAAATGGGATTTGATAAATAAACAAAACTAATTATTTTCTCCTGAAAACCTATATGAAGAACACAAAAAAGAATGAATGGAAAGGACTGAGTTTTGGAGCTTGGCCAATTATGCAGGGATATCAGAGAAGATTGTCCCGAAAGATTCAAAACATTTTGTTTATGTCCCTGGTACTTCTTTCCTTTATTTTCCTCTATAAAAAATATTTTTTTGTTTGCAGAGCCAAGGAGGACCAGAGAATGGAGAAGATGTGCTTAGATTTCATAAACAAGAAGGTTGATAAGTGCTTACAGCACAAGTCGAGGTACGACCAGAACAAAGAGTTTGCGGCTATCAAGACACACTTGCCGCTGATTCCACTAAAGATGACACGATCGAATGCGGTTTTTCTGTATACACACAAGAAGCCTTATGTTGTGATCAAAAGATGCATTGCGCCAGATGCACCGGGGCTTGCCGAGGATGAGATGCTGAAATCTCTGGACCACAAAAATGTTGTAAAGTTCTTCAAGTCGTTTAGAGAAAAATACGTGAATCTGAAGGAAGAGGAAGAGACGATTATTTGGATATTTATGGAGCACATGGACATCAAGGTGTCTCAGGATGTTGTGAAGGGGAATGAAAATAAAATAAGAGAGATTACCAAGGGGATTCTGCATGGGCTCCAATATCTTCACAGCATGGGAATAGCACATCTCGACCTGAAGATTTCAAATGTTATGGGAAAGGAAACAAAGGATGGGATTGTATATAAGATTATTGACTTTGGATTTGCCCGGAGGCTTGCGAATGTAGGAGACAATGCCGAGATCCAAATTCCCTCGAAGAGCTTTGGAACCTATCCATACAAGCCGCCCGAGACGTCGCAACTGAATATGCATGGGATAAAGGGAGACATATGGTGCCTAGGAGCCATAGTATGGTTTCTATCGTGGAGACAGACACCGTTCTACTTTGATGATGGGAGGAAGAACTTAGAGGAGTGGAGGATGTTTATCCGAGGAAGAATTCCTATTTCCTTCAAGCCTAACACATCTCCTGCACTGAGGAACTTTGTAAGGAAATGTATGGATTTCGATAGATTTGCAAGGCCAAGTGCCTCTGAGCTTCTGGAGCATCCTTTTATAACAGGAGTGCCAATGAAGGTAACCGAGGAGGAGATAAACGAGATGAGTGAAGAGTTTTCATCTAGCTCTGAATACAGTGACACAAGATCTGAAGATTAAAATATTTTGTTTTGGTTGGAATTTAGCTTTAGGGCTCGTCCTGTACATAGTTTTTGATGAGAATCCCTTTGATGGAGGAGTCTGAAGGATTGAGATATCTGATGAAGCTTCTTCCCGAGTACATGAGGATAGGAGGGGAGAGGTATATTCTGCACCGGATTGGCAGGATCATTGGAGAAGACAGTTGGGCCACGGCTATGTTCTGCCGGAAATGCCTTTGGCTCTACATTCCTGTTGTGAACAGCAGGATGAAATGTGATGATGGAATTCTGAGGGTTGAGTGCTATGGATGCCAAGAGAAGCATGAATTTGACAAAGAGAAGCTTGGAATTGTAAAAAACGGTCTTGAAGTCAAGGAAGACAGACTTGAAGATTATTTTGGATAGAAAGTTCCCAGGGGAATCAAAGCTTTGTTTGAGAAAAAATTTGCCCTTCGAGATGACCGAGCAGATAGAAGTCGAGTCTATGGAGTTGGCGGCAGTCGCACACATCAAGGCAACTAAGAACGACACATTTGTTCATATAACAGACATGACTGGGTCGGAAACGATTGCAAAGATCACGGGAGGAATGAGAGTTAAGGCACAGCGAGACGAAGGATCTCCTTATGCAGCCATGCTTGCAGCACAAGACGTTGCCGAGAAGATACTTGGGCGTGGGGTGAAGGTGCTTCACTTTAAGCTTCGAGGGGCTGGAGGAGTCAAGCCTATGGCTCTTGGGCCTGGAGCACAGACGGCCATAAGGACTTTGATCCGAGCAGGGCTTAAGGTCGGGCGGATTGAGGATGTTACGCCTGTTGCAAGGGATCGTGTCAGGAAGCGTGGAGGGCACCGAGGAAGAAGAGTTTGAATAAAGCTGCCTTTATTTATGGATTTTATTTGACAGCAGCAGACATGTCAAGGAAGTTGAAAATGGCTATTTGTGTTTCTCTTATCGGCAACCCTTAGATGGAGTTACCAGACCTCTCTAAATTCAGAGAAAAGTGCTGCTACTGCTACGAAGACATCAAGACTGGGATATCTGTGTGTAGCTGTGGTCTTTCGTTCTGCAAAGAACACAAGGATCTTCACCTTGGGAAGGCCAAATGCCAAATTGTATTTGAGATTAAGGAGATTGGAAATGATCTAGGTATTGAAATTAAAAACACAATGCTCGGGGAAGCGGAGATTGAAGAACTAAGGAGGAGGATGGAGACATTGGTGAGGTCGGAGGATGAGGATGAGAGAGTCATCTTCAGGGACGAGGAAGTGGTATGTATGCATGAATGTCCTGAAGGTCCATGCTCTATAGATCTAGGAGATGCTGGGAATCTTAGCTGCAAGGTGTGCGATGTGAAAACAAGACTGTGGGTGTGTTTTATTTGCGGGTATGTTGGATGCGGGAGGATGCAGTATGGTGCAGAAGGGAATGGACATGCAAGGGCACATTATGAGGAAACACAACACAATGTTTTTGTTCTAGTTCCTAGCCTTATAAAAGAGAGTTGCGAGGTATTCTGCTATCTTTGTGACTCAAACATAAGATTTCACTACGAGATTCCCGGGAATATTACAATTGACTTTGGAGATGAGGGAAAGGCAGGGAGGAAAAGAGTGAAGAAGAGGATAATCTGCAATGGGATTGTTGAGCAGGAAGAAAAGAAATTGAAGGCGATGGAAAAGGGAAAGAATGAGTCGATTCCTAGTCCATATGTCGGGATTGTTAACTCCGGAAACACCTGTTATATTTCTTCTGTTCTCCAAATGATAGGATATGTAGTTTCGAAAGAGGACATTGATATGGAGCAACACTTCGAGATATGCTGTGATAAGAATCCTCTGGAGTGCTTTTTCTGCCAGCTGATGAGGGTTTTAAACAGAATGAAAAAGGCTAGGAAAGAAAAGAATATAGATAGTATATCGATACTAGATCTGATAATACTTATATGGAGAGATATGCCTATGTTTTCGAAGTTTATGCAGCAAGATTCCCACGAGTTTTTACTTTTCCTCCTTGAGAAGATACGGGAAGGAGAAGGTTTATATCTGATTCCATCGATAACATCTTTCTTTGAGTTTGAGGTTGGAAGAAAGATCAGCTGTTCAGGATGCATGGATAAGTCTACCAGCTATGAATCTGCAATGATGATATGTACATGTCTGAAGGGCGACATAAGAAGGTCTGTGGAGATGTTTTTTTCTCCTGATGAGTGGAACTGCAAGTGTGGGGGAAAGAAGAATGTAAGTCGGTTTGTCACAATTCCTCCCAGGTATCTAATAATCCAAGTTGGAAGATACTCTTATAATAATAACAAAGTGGAGAAGATCAAAAGCAAGATCGGGATAAAAAGTGTCAAGCTAAAAGACTTTATGAGCAAGGACGAAGCCGACGAATCCCTCGCCAAAAAGCTTTCAGATGATGGATATTCCTTGGAGGATGCAAAAAGGGCTTTAGGCATCTTCTGCAACGACGAAGGTAAGGCCCGCAGCTTCCTGGAAAGGCAAAGTTCTGTAGTCTCGCCAGAAGACTTAAAGTACAGAGTTGTCGGATGCATCAATCATTCTGGAGATAATATCAAGGCAGGACATTACACGTGGTGGGTGTATGAAGATGAAAAGTGTTACAAAATAGATGATACAAACGTTCTTGGTAGCAATGTTGAAGTATTGGAAGATGGCTATATATTCTTGTTTAAATGAGAACTATCCCAAGTCCCAGTAGAAAATAAACTTCTGTGTATTCCTGTTTCATCTCAAGTGTTGTTGAGATAGAAGCCCTCCAAATCACCCTTGAGTGGTTTTGACCTTCTTTCTCCAAGAATTCTCTTAACCGTAGCCCATGAATACCTAACCCCGGGTGGAAATCCAAAGACTGCATTGGCGTTCCTTTTCAGCCACTTGATTGTATCTGGATCGCTGGGATATCCCGACCCAAGGTTGCTTCCAAATTGGGAAATTAGAATGTCTCTCTGGACCTTGGCAACTATACTAGCTCCAGAAACAATCTGGAACTTTGAATCCGCTTTTTCTTCAATCACAAACTTATACGGATAGGCCTCTTCAAGTCTAGCCTTGTATTTTTCGCAGTCCCCAAGTGCGTCCACATAGACTGTATCCACTTTCTTGCATTTGGCTTTTATTTCCTCCAGTATCTTGAGGACTGATATCAAAGATATTTCATTGAGGCTGGTGGACTTGACCTGCATCATTTCTGTGATGTAGTCTGGATGAGTGCAATGGTAAACATATCCAAATCCCCTCTCTTTTATCATCTTAAAGAAGTCATGTCTTTGCCCAGATGTCAGGACCTTTGAATCCCGGAATCCTGTGTTTTCCAAGGTAGTCCTTGAAGAAATAAGAGCTCCGTACACCATGTATCCAATTACCGGCCCTCTCCCTGCTTCGTCAATTCCAACCACAACCTCTTCCGAAATTTCCTCAAGGCTCGAAAAAAAGATGTTCTTACCTTCCATTTAGAAAAAGGATTTCTAAAATATAAGATATATTGCCAAGTCATTTATTCAACCGATCTGCAAATGTTGGAGTACTTGAGCCAATAAGGATTCTTCACTCGGTCGAGGTCATGGTCAAAGTCTTTCAAAACTTCTGAGATCTCTGTGAATTCAATCTTATCCTTTGAGAATCCAACAACCCCAACTCCGCATTTGCGAAGACATAGGTCAACAGCTTCAATCCCCAGAATTGTGGCATTTATTCTGTCTATTGGTGATGGATTTAGTCCTTGCTGGACATCTCCGAGAATTGAGTAGTTTGTTTCAAATAGATCTCCACTGTCGGTCTTTAAGATCTCACATAAGCTGCTCGTAGGAATTGACCGGAAGGTTCTTTCATTTCGGAATATCACAATTCCTCTTCTTATCTTTTCCCTGAACTTCACACGGAGTCTCTGTGCCACTTCGGAGAGATGTCCTATGAGATACTTTCGCTCTGGGATAAAAGCTTCAAATGCACCTGCAGCTATTCCTCCCATTAGCGATAGATATCCGCAGTTCTCCCCTCCAATTTCCACCACAAAGACATTGTTCTTATATGCAAACGAGTTTAGCTTTGACACGTCCGACACCTTTATAATTGTGTTGAGGGCTGTGTCTGCTCCAATGCTTATGTCTATTTTAGGAATGTTGTTGTAAGATGATGCAGGCACGAGGACAATGTTCACCCCTTTGAGCTCCTTGATTGTATTCAAGGCTTTGCTCCCTCCTATAATAATCAGTGAGTCCAGTCCAGACTCAACTACCTTCCTTTGGATCAGCTTTATGTCCACCTCCAAGTCTCCACCAACTCCTATTGCAGATCCCCCGTTGTTGACATCTCCAAAGAATTCATAGGGCTTAGCCCTTATAAGTTGATTGTTCACAAGACCTTCAAACCCATTTGGTATGTAATATGGCTCTGCTCCAGCCACCAGAGAATATTGAACTACAGCATTCAACACCGTGTTCATCCCACTTGCTCGCCGTCCAAACTGAAGCACTCCTATCCGAGGCTTTCTATCTTCATATTTCCCTCTGCAGTCTGGCCCACAACTGCATTCGGTTTCGATCTTCTCCCTGGAGCTACAGTCACAGCCCTTATCTCTTATGTTCCGAATTCCTGTCATCAAAGACTTTCTAAAGTATGAATAAGCCAGCCTGAAGAAGTTACACCTACTTTTCAGAACATCTTCAAACAATTTCTTTTCCTGGAAATCTCTGACCAGATTGTTTCTTTCTATAACCTCTTTTAATTCAATCTCAAAGATCTCGTCCCTAAAGATGCTGATCATCACCGGGTCCTTTGTAGGCCCCAACGATATCTCCACAGCCTTGACCCCGAGGAGAGTACCATATATCCTATCCTGTGCAGAAGTCGGCCCACCCCTCTGAATATGCCCTAGCTTGAGGAGCCGGACATCCATTCCAAACTTGGCAATTTCTTCCACAGCTTGGGATGCATGTATGGGCGTCCCATCCTTCTCAACAGCTCCCTCCGAAACTATAACAAAAGTCCCTGCCTTCCCGCACCTTCTTGCTGTTGTAAGTGCCTCAATCATTTCCTTTTTCCACTCGGTAGGTGCCTCAGGAAGCAAAACATAGTCTGCAGAACTCGCCAATGCAGACATAAGAGCTATCCATCCACACTTCCTCCCCATAACCTCAATGACAAACGTCCGGGTATGCGATTTCATTGTAGACATTAGATGATCGATTCCTTCAATAACTCTGTGGATGGCAGTATCTTCCCCTAACGAAATGGGAACCCCACAGATGTCGTTGTCTATGGTTGCCGGTATTCCCACAACCTTCAGGTCATAGACATACTTTTCTATTTCGTCCAGGTCCATTTCTTCACAAGAGCATTTGTCCATTTGCAAGTCCTCTAGCATATCATCGGACGAATTAAGATCATGGTAAACCATAGGTGTCTCCTTATAACATTCAGGAGCTCCATAGAAATCCGAATATCCAACCCCGCTTGTTTCGGTGGTGACTTTCTCTTTTTCTTCGTCCTTCGATTCTGCCTTGCTGTTCAGTATCCTCTTCAGATCGCGGGGAGAAATCTTTCCTTCCCTTATGAGATCTCTTAGATGATCCTTAAACTCGTCTCGAAGAACCATGGCTCCCTTCATAGACCCATCTCCTCCTAGCACTATAACACAGTTAATCTTCTTCCGTACCATGTTCAGTACTGCCTCTTTCCTTCCCTCTTTTCCCATAAACTTCTGGGACCTTGCAGATAGGAGAACAGTCCCTCCCTGACTACTGCAATGTGTCTCTGTATCCCAGCTTAGCCTGCGGATGTTATTGTTGATAAGTCCATCATATCCGTTATACACTCCATATACAGATGCTCCCCACTTGATCCCTGTCCTTGTTATGCTCTTGATCGCCGAATTCATTCCTGGCGCATCTCCCCCGCTTGTCACAATTGCAATCCTATTCGTCTTTCCTTGCCCAGAAAACGTAACCACAATCTTGTTTCCCATCATGTCCATCATCTCAAGTGGCATTCCACGGCCGTTCTCGTTGACAAGCCCTCGCGTGGTCAAGCGCCGTAGTGCTTTGTATGAGGTGTGAATGTGGATTCCAGGGCTTGTAGATGTTATCTTGGCTTTCCTGGTGCTGTATATCTTCAATGTTCCTCGATCATATATCACATCAAGACCAAGTAGTTCATACACCTCTCCATGCCTCTGCAGTATCCCGTCTCCAGATAGTTGTAACTCCTCAATGACAGCTTCCATATCTCCCCTTTAGAGATCGCATTTATCTCTGCAATAACCAATCAAATCGCTACCCAGCCTTCAAACTAATTATCGAGACCATCTTCAATTTGTTTAAAAATAGAAACCTTTAATATCCAAGGCAATTTAAGCGTAATTGTCTAAATTTAGCAACCTAGATGAAATAAGAAAAGCGAAGGAGGGGATTCATTATGCTCTCTGCAGATGGGAAAGAGAACGAGATCGGCAAGAGCTTGATAGAAGATGCATCTTTGTTTCTGTGGTTTGTAAATGCAGTGAATTCTGGTGGATGCTGTAGGGAAATTAAGAGTGAGGAGGATCTGTCCCTTGCTTCCAAGAAGAAGATTCACCAAAAAATAAAGTTTAAGGCATATAGCATGGGTGCCGAAAGTATTATGTATGAAAAGAGAAATGAGATGGCCTTCGAGGAGGATAGAAATGGATTCATATGTGCACACTGCGATGCAAGGTATGTGTATAAAAGATGCCTAGCAAATCACCTCATAAAATCTCACCACATAAATTCAAATACACTCTAGTAGGCAGCTATATCGAACTGTTCAACGAAATTTTAAAGTCCTTACCTAACGAGTATAGATGCCGAAAACATATACAATAGAAGAATGCTTCATTGGAGTGTTTGGGTCTGTTTATTCATAACTGGCTGTCGAGGTTGGAAATTTCAAATGTGAATCTTCTTCGAAGGAAGAATCTCTCGTCATCTCTCAAAATCTTGACTTGGACCTTCTGGAACATCTGGAAGTGGCCTTCTGAAACAACAACTTCTTCAAGGTTGTATTCAGGAACATACACCACAACCCCATTCGCCTTGATGTTTGTAATAAATCCCTCTACAAGAGATTCCCTATCTTTGAGCATTGTGTAAATAATCACCTTGCCACACTCCCAAGATGCTTTTTTTGCCGATCGATATCTCGAGTTCATGTTCCGGCACATGTCCTCATCGGCAAACTTCTGACTTTGAGTCTCTTTCTCCGTGTTCTTTCTTGGCAGAAATGTTACTATCCCTAGCTTACTTGTATGTATCTCTTCAGGATGTGCTGTCTGGAGAATATGACCCAAGATCCTGTGGACTATGATGTCTGCATATCTCCTGATTGGAGAGGTAAAATGGGTATACATCGGTGTTGCAAGCCCATAATGATGGAAGTTGGATGTCTCTCCAGACACAACATACACAGCCTGATTCATGGATCTTATAAGCATCCTTTTCATTAGGTCTTTCTTGAGGCCTTCAACCTTGTTCAGAAGATTCCCGACACTTTCGGAGGAGGCATCGATTCCAAGGTTGTCATCCAGTACAGATGGAGGGGGATGCTTTCTAAGCAACGAAGAGTCTGGATGGTGGTGATATATAAACGAGGCTACCGAAATATTTGCTAGAATCATAAACTCTTCAACAAGGAAGTTTGTTGGAAGGCATTCCTTAACTTCAAGCTTTCCTCCTCGAAATGTAAGCTGTCTTGTGCTTAGATCCAACGAGCCCTTCTCAAGCCTTCCATTCCGTAGGATCTTACTCATCCGAAGGAGTGTTGCCAGCGAGGAGAGTATCTCCTCTTCAGCAGCTGAAAATCCCCTGATAACATCATAGGCTTCCTGATAGCTGAACGACCTCCGAGATCTTATTAGGGATCGGGAGAAATGTGTTCTTACAATCTTTGCGTCGTTAGACATCTCCCATACCACAGAAAAGGCCGCTCTGTCCTTCCCAGCAACTAAGCTACACAAGTCTGTACTTAGAGAAGGAGGTAGCATATCGATACGCCGTTCAGGAAGATACACCGTTGTACTCCTATCCCTTGCAACCTTGTCCATCTTCGAGTCCTTTCTGACATAATACGCCACATCTGCTATGTGAACACCGATCTCCCAGTTTCCATTGGGAAGAAGCCGGCAGTGAAGAGCATCATCAATGTCCTCACATCCTGGTGGATCAATACTCACTGTAGCTAGATCTCGGAAGTCTTCTCTACTTCCCTCCTCAATCTCCCGGTATATTCTTTCTATTCCAAACCTCTCTTCCGATTCCCAAGAATCCCCAAGTATATCCTTCCAACTGCTATTGTAGTATGTTATTCCATTTGCAACAAGTATAGCTTCCACTTCTGCATCCTTGTCTCCAATGGTCCCCAGCCTTCTGTAGTAGTGGCCGCTAGGATAGTTACTTGTTTTCTCCCATCCATCAATCTCAACACAAAGTCTCTTGTTCATTAATTCCTCAGCTTGTCCTGTTCTTATTCTAACCGCCGGTATTCTCTTGTCAATTGGGATCACCAGCACATTTTGGGTTCCTATTCCATGCACCGTTCTTGGGGATATAGTCCCAACAATCGCCCTACACTTCCTCCTGTAAATCCCAACAACCTTTCCAAACATTTCCTTGTCTTCCTTTCTTTTTCTTGTTTCCTTCAGACCTTCTTCATCGTCCACCAATATCCCATCTTCATCACACTCGTCTATCTCCTCTACATATACCTCATCTCCATTTATCGCTCTGTTCATATTCTTCTTCCCAATCACAAGAATCTTGACGTCTCCATCCACTACAAATCCACTATAGCAGTTGTACATGCTAACCTCAAGCATTCCTCTGTATAGTCCCTTCTTTCCATACTGGACATCTAGATTTTCCCTGTAGTCTTCGTACTCGGTTGCTTCCTTCTCATCCACAATAGACAAAAGATCTTGGATATCATCAGAGACATATTTCCCATACTCCCAAATATTATCCATCGTTAGGATGATGAATTTGTATTGTGGCAGATGGTCTTTGTAGAACTCCAGAACTCCCTCAAGCCCCCTTCCACTGGTCGACTTACAAAAGTTGTTGCAGAATACAGCATATCCCTTTTCTCTTGCAACATCTCTTAAACCTTTCTCGTCATTCCTTGAGAGCTCTTCAAGAGCCGACTGGCATATTATTGCTGCAACATAATCACTCTTAAGCAATGCTCGGTATTTGGACATAACTGCTGCATCAGGAATCACAAACACAGAAGTTCTTTTATTCTCCTTGCACATACCTCCGCAACACTCAAACCCACAGGGCACATCGTCCCTAACATAGTGCTCTCGGACCCTCTTGATCAGCTTTAATCTCTTAGATATCTTTCTTTCGGCCACAATTCCATACCACATTAAAGGGATTCCCAATAGAAGTTAAAAACTTATCGAAGATAAAATAAGGAACCGTTTATTATCCACTAGACGCCAGTCCGGTCTTCTCCTTGACTATCCTTTCCTCGTCAGCAAGAAATGCGCCGGTGATCTTTTCCTTGACACATCTGCCACAGATCGTGGCTCCATAAGCCCTGTTAACACGCCTTGCAGAAACCTTTTGCCGAGAAAACTCTGCAGGCCTCATTCGGGCTATGCTTCCCAGGACAGTGTTGCATTCATGGCATCTGTGCTTCTTGGAATGTTTCTTCATTCTTCGGTTGACAAGTTTCCCAGACGGTGTCCTTATCTTTATTCTCCTGTTGCTACGGGTCTTATATGTTGCTCCCTTATGAATAAGAACTTTCTTCATTTTCTTTGCAAGGGGGAAATTTTTGTCTTCTTCTGTTTCGCATACTGTGCGCATGGTTGTAAGCTTATATATTTAGCAGCTTGAGTCTGGCGTATGCCTCATCGTCCTTGAAAAGGCTCACAATGTTAACATACTTCATTCCAAATATCGACGAAAGTTCTCTTTCTGCCCCGGCTGGAAGAGCATACAGGTCTATTCCAAAATGGCTGCAGAACAGTGGAAGGTGCAAAAACAAAACATCATCTGCAGGTGTTATGAGAACAGCACCTATGTCTTTTTGTCCTTCTTCGTAATGTTTCATCAGCTGGTTGTAGGTGACCAAGGCCTTTTTTGTTCCTCTAAGGATCTTGTAGACGCTTGAAGGGTCGTCTATTGTCTTTACAATGTGGATGTCTGTGTGAAAGATCTTCTTCATGGCAAAGGACCGGGTTTCTGGTGTGCAGATATATCTGGATTCTAACGACCCCAAAAATTTTATGAAAAAAACGATGGAGAAGGTGAGCAAAAGCGACTCTGAGTCTGGAAGCGAATCCAGCTCTGAGGCGTCTGTAGAGTCTTCAGGGAGTTCCAGGGAGTCGATGGGCTCTGGAGAGGAATGCACAGAGACCGAGTCTGAGATCGAGGAGGAGACATCGAGCGGAAGCGCAGAGGAAAGCAAGAGAGAGAATCCATCTCTTACAGTGTTCATAAAGGGCATAAGCTATGACTTGACGGAGTACGACTTGAAGAGTGAGATGGAGAAGATAGGAAAAGTAGCCCGGGTTGGGATTCCGATGACCAATGACTACAAGCGTAATAAGGGCTTTGGATATGTGGAGTTCTGTAAGGAAGAAGATGTGAAGAAGGCGCTGAAGCTGGACGGTACTGTTTTTCTTGGTAGAGAGGTGATTGTGAACATGGCACATCCTCGAACCAACAAAGAGAAACACACAATATACATTTCAAACCTCCCGTTCGAATGTGACAAGAAGAAGTTGAAGAAGTACTTTGAAGAGATGGGAGAAGTGGTTGGGATGTCTTTCCCATATGATAAAGAAAATGACCGATTGAAGGGATACGGATTTGTCGACTTTGGAAACAAGGAGGACTATGAAAAGGTTTTGAAGAAGAAACTGGTTTTTGAAGACAGTTCTATATACCAGAGACCGGCTTATAAGAACGGTAGGGAGGATAGAAAGGATTTTGACAGAAGAGGACCTAAAAGAAACGACTCCAGATGGAATGGAAAAAGACATGGAATGGACGGTCAGAACAGAAACAACAATAAGAAAGTTAAGTTTAACTCTGATAGCGAGGAATAAAGAAATTCTTTATTATTTTTCCGGTTTTCCATTAGAACAAACAGTCGTTCCGATCCCCTTTGAATGGCCGAAGCTTGTTCCAGAAGAACATTGTACATAAGAAACTTGAACAGGCGGCTTCCCATAAGGGAGGTGAAGAGAAGGCTGGGCTTGTTTGTTTCGAGACTTTCCCGGGTGTCAAAGATAAAGATGAGCAACAAGCCTGGGCTCTTAGGACAGGCATTTGTTCATCTGGATGGAGAAATAACCAATGAGATTCTGGATAGTCTAAATGGAAGATTTTTCCTTGGCGATGTGATTCTGGCATGTCCTGCGCGTGAGGATATGTGCATTGGGAAGAGGAGAACCATTGTATCCACAAGGTCCTTGCTAGTCACTGGAATTCCCTCCGGCATGACCAGAGAAGAGCTTGTAGACATCTTCAAAGGCTTTGAAGGCCTAGAAGCCGTGAGACTCATCAAGGTAAAGAGTCTTGCCTTTGTAGACTTCTCCTCTCCTCAAGAAGCATCTACTGCTTACTCATACTTTGAGGACGGACAAGTGAAACATATCCTCGGGGACATGAAGATAATGCCATCTGCATGATGGAAAGCCCAAAAGCACATAGAAACTTCCATTAAAATTACCGCAGGAATCTACCTTGTCTTCTTCTCTTAACACCATCCCTTTGATGTTTATCTTCAAGATACATCTTGTCTGCTTTGACCCGTCCTCCAAACACTCCTCTTCCATACTGTCTTCCCTCCACAAACCCATAGTCCTTGTCGATTGTCAATGGGACCTGGTCGATCCGGAACCCGTTTATGTATCGGACAGCCATATCTGCAGAACAGACCTCATAGAACTCGACAAAGCAGAATCCACAGAATCTAAGTGTGTTTCTATTCAACCCCATTATAACCCTTTTTACAGCCCCACACAGCAAAAATAGCTCCCATATTCGTTCCTCCCGTACGTTCGTGGGGACATTGGATACAAAAATAGTAGACGAGTTTTTCTTTGCCTCCAGATATTCTTCATCTGTCCCTACAAATGTCTTCTCTCTGTAGAAGTATCCTCCTGGCTCTCCTCCAAAGTACTTTTCCAGAGTCTCCATGGGCTTCGGAACTTCCAAGGATTTGTCCTAAAAGAAAGCAAGAAATATCAAGAAATAGGTTTATAATTGTGTAAGCTTAACTTTACAAGGGATTCTGATCCAGAGACTAAAATTTGGCATGATCTATGAGAAAAAGACTAACGAAGAACATGTAGAACGATCTGCAAAGATGGTCCATGCTCTTGAAGTGGTTGCGGTGTGTCAGAGAAAGCTTCCTGCTGAGGATCTCAAGAACAAACACACATCCAAGTACAAAGACAATCCCTCCATTCCCTGTGTACAGGAGTAGGAAGAAAACCATAAACTTGGCAAAGTCCTCTTTGGAAATCCGGATGTCTCCAAAAAGATCTACAATGCTCTTTAGGGTCAATATCTTTTTCCTATCCTTGACAAGATAGACGTTTCCGTTGAACACCACAAGGTCTTCCGGATCAACCATCATCTTGGCTCCCGTCTCTTTAACAGACACGGCAACTTTAACAGATATGTCATTGGTTTCCACCTCTTCAAAGAAGAGCCTTTCGGCATCAGGGCTGTGCATCTTGCCCATCTTCAGAATAGAGACGTCATATACAAGTTGAAGTCTCTCCTTGCCCAGTGTGCGGAGCTGAACTGCATCGCTCACAATTTTCCCATTGAGAATTATCTTTATTCCATTCTCGATAGACTCTATGCAGTAGCCCTCCATCTGACTTTTCAAGTACTGTTTGACGTGGAGTATTGTATTATCAGACTCAAACTCCTTTGTGTATGTGTATTCTCCATCTTTCGATCTAAGGGTAACTATGGTCATTTCCCTCCCTTCTAGCGGGGTTGTTTATATTTCTTTTGTGATCAATCAGATGGTCTGGGAGAAAAGGGGGAGAGACAATGAATAGGAATGCAGTATCACGAGTTTGGGCTGAGCCATAGGAAGTAGAGGCAAGGAGATGTAGAATAGCCTGAACTACGGGGAGTTTTGAGGCTCTTGATTTTTGAGAAAAATGGATCCCTACGAATGGGGGTTGACTTGAAACGCCTAAGCGAGCTGTTCACGGTGAGATTTGAGAAGGAATACCGGACATATGGGGAATACTTTGGAGATATTATACACCTTTCCAAGGATTCGGGGCTTGAAGAGATGTTTTGCAAGTATGAGAAGAACATTTTGAATGAGGAAGATATTCTGGGATATATCACAAGCAGTAGTCCCAGTAATCTGAAGCATTTTAGCAGGATTTATGAATATGAAAAGGGCTTTTGCAAGAGGACGGCGGTGTTGCTGCTGAAGAAGAGATATGAGGAGGAGGAATATGACAAGAACGCAATCTTCCAATGCATTAGAAAGCTGTCCCACTACCTTGAGTTTAAGTTTGTGAAAGATATTTGTGACGATGAATGTCTGGCGTTTATTATCGGGGAGTACGCTCGGAAGCATGAGTTTGACGAGTCATTTCTAGACGAGATTGCAAATTTCTTGCCATCAGTGTTCCTGGGATACACACAGTTGAACGGTCTTTTGCTTGATTCCTTCGAGAGATCATTTGAGAAAGTAATAAGAAAAAGCTTGGAGATTCTTTGGGTTGTCGATTGTTCGAATAAGAGAGTGGCCCGGGCCATTTCAAGGAGCATGGAGAAGAAAAGGATCTTTGAATATCTTGCAAGTAACAACTTGGTTGGGGAGGACCGGCTAGGAGAGATGATGAGTGTTGTTGGGAGTGTTAATGCCCAGATGTTTCTTAGCGATGGGGTTTTTGGGAGGCTTGAAGAGGAGAGAGCAGTGAAGTATCTCGATGGTGTTTCTGTTGAGGATGTTATTGAGATTGGAATACTTGGATGTGAATGCCGAAGATTGTATAAGATTCTTCCACGGGTATTTGAGAAGAGGAAGGAGAGTTTTATGAAAGATGGAAGGATTGTCAATGTTCTGCTCCTTATGGTTTACTACAATTCCAAAATAAGATTTGGAGACACACTCGGACTTCTAGGGCCTTCTCTAGAGAGAGAGTTCCTAGAATACAGGGAGAAAGAAATACGGAAGATTGTTGTGGATGTTGACAAAGACAGTGGAGAGATAAATGAGAAGGAGGAATGCTCTTCAGATTCTCTGGGATTCTTTTCTGAAGGAAATGAGTTCCGATTTGTCAGGGAAGGAAAGGCTGGGAAAAGAGATATCTTGGAATACTTGAAGGAAATATGGAAGGAGGAAGGAGACTTTATTAAGAATGTTAGGAGGAAGCTAGGATTTGGATGTTTTCTTGGCAACCCTTCAAAACCTACCTTTGACCAACTGTTGGAACTTCCAAACTACTACTTTGTGGAATCCCTCAAAAGATATAGGAATGAGTTTCTGGACTTGCTATTGGAGTTCCATGAGATAGTGGTTCCAACCAGCCGAAGAAGGAGTTTGATTGGAAAGAAAATTATATCCAGTGGATACAAGGGGCTCTTTATCAGATATCTCATAAGAAGGAATAAGTACTTTAAGGTTGAGGTTGAGCTTAGCATGTGGTTGAAAGAGATGTCACCCGAGTACAAAATCAAGTATTTTTGTGATTATCCGATGGCTCTGATTGGAAGGGAGAGCCAGGTGCTCGAGGGTCTAGGAAGCAACATCTATATGTTATATCCTGTTGTCTTAGAGTTGGAAAGAAGAAGCGTAGCACAGGAAGTGATTGATCAGATCAAAAAGCACATGATTGGGGCGGGCAGCTTTGGCAAAAAGAAATGCGAAGAAGCCAGTAGGTTAGAGGAAGTCAAGAAGATAAAGGAAGAAGAGTCTACCAAAGGTAGAGAAAGCAGAAAAGAAAGCGTTCTGGAAAAGAAAGCAAATGAATGGGAAGAACAGACAAAGAGAACAAGAATGGAGGGCAAAGAGAAAGAAGAGAACATTTATGACGACAAGTATCCCATTGAGAAGATCGACCATGTTCTTTTCAAGAAGAGAATAGGATTTATATGCAACGAGATAAACAAGAGGATTTTGAATGGGAACGGGCTTCAGAGAGCAGGAAGGGTTACCTCGATACTGGTTCGGGACAGAGAAATGCTTGAAAGGATCCAGTCGATCCTGAATGGGGTGAATAGATTTGGAAAGGATCTTACAAACTTTGTAAGGTTCCTTGCATTTTTCCTCTCTTATTGCAGAATGGAAGTAGATATGTTGGACACAACTCTTAAGACTTTGAAGAGGTACATCTCTGAAGAAGAGGATGATTCTGTTTTGTATTTTGTGTTTATGAAGATACGATTGGAGCAAGTGGAAAAGTTGGTGGTGGAATTCAAGGAAAACAGCTTTGGAGTTATTCACAAGGCGATGTGCGATCGAATCCAGGGGGTCAAAGAAGGAGAGGCTAGAAACATGGTGGAAGGCTGTGTGACAGTTAGTACTAATGTTGTTCCTGGAGCAACCAAGAAAAAAAGAGGAGGAGGAATAGGGCCCGACACAGTTGAAATCTGGGACTACAAAGGACAGACGGAGAGGATCCAGAAGATTGTTATGGCATTTCTATCTTCGGGAGACGAAAGCATGCAGTACTTGGGCCTGGAGGGCTTGAAGGCATTGGGACAAAGAGTGGATGTGGAAAAGTTTCTTGATTCGAAAAGCGATCGGGTTGTTGAAACTGCATTGAGTATGGCAATAGAAAGAGGAATCACATGCGACGTTAATGAAAAACTTATGAAAATACTCTACAGAAGGGGGAGACTAGACAGTCTTGGGAAGATGTGTCTCAGAGCTGTGAATATAGACGCCTTGGAGAAAGAGGATGTTGACAGGATCTACGAGATGTTCTTCATCGATCCAAAAAGTTACCTAGAGATCTTGCCAAGAATTTTAGAGAGAGGCTACGAACTATCCGAAGATATAGCAGTGGAGCTGACAAGGTTATTGGGGAGTAGCCAATGCGATGAAGTTCTTGGGAATTCGATGAAGGCCCTGAAGAATGTTGAGTACACAGCAGAGATGGCTTTTGAAGGAATCCTTGCGCTTGAAAATGCCAAGTTTACTCCAAAAATGTTTCTGGTGGAGAAGATATGGAGGTCTCCGTCCAATCTTAGTACACGGGGGTTTCTCAGGCTATGTGTTTGTGTGTGCAATGAGGAAAACTATGCTGTACTAAAAGGACTCCTACAGATACTAAAGAAAGGAGGTGTTCATGCAGACATTGTTGAAAAGTGGAAGAAAAACAAGTCGTTAGATAGATTAATGGCGAGAATATATCCTCTATGCTTGAAAGACAAGATATATTATCGAGATATCCTAGACAGTATGAAGAAAGATGCAGAGGAGTGGAAATTTATCAATGAATTCTATAGAGATGAGCTTGAGGCTGCAAGGCTTGTGGATAAGCATCTGTCAGAAAGCTAGAAAGTGCATCTTTTTCTGTGCTTGTCTAAGGATGCATTGTAGGCATATTCCTTGCCGCATGAGCACTTAAAGGGCTTTATCAAAAGATGGGAAGATCTTATATGGGCTAGAAGGTTCCCCTTCTTACTAAACTCAAACTTACAATATTCACATATATGTTTCTTCCTCCTACCATTAAACACTTTAACATGATGACTCTCTGTATGGACATCGAACCAAGATTTCTTTTTGTACTCTTTTCCGCAGATGGTGCATCTATACTTCAGACATGTCTTCTGGTGCCTCTGCAACCTGTCTTTCGTGTGGCACATGTACCCGCATCTTTCGCATTTGAGCTCTGGAGGGAAGTGCTTTTTCTTGTGCACAGAGAGGTGGCCGTTCTTCATGTAGGATTTCTCACACATGTCGCATTTGTAGGGTCTGTTCTTTGTGTGTGAGTTGAAGTGGTCGTTGAGCTTGGATTTTCTTGAAAACGACTTTCCACAGCCTTCAAAACAGCAGTGGAAGATCATGGCTGTCAAGGGTCATACGAACCAAAAAATTTAATGACTACTAGCCTCCGTGGATGGTAGAGATAAGAACGATGTGATCTCCATACTTGACCGGGCTTTTCTCTCTTCCTGTTATCTCCCAGTCCATCTTGTTTATGATGCAGATTGTTCCATTCACAAGCTCTCCACAATTGTCGAAGTAGCTGTCTCTGGTTTCTCCATATCGGCTAAACAAATACTTCAGAGCATCTCCAACTGTCGATATCGATGAATTCTCTATTTCTTCCTTACTCAGCTCTATCTCCTTGTTGTTCAGTTCTACAACACTTGCCCCATTGAATCCAATTCTCATTTCTTGGGTCTCAGGGATCGGGTGTTTTCATTTGGTGAGAGGCTAGAAGCAGGCTTTGTGGATCTCATCAAATTTGTCGTCCAGAGATTGGCTTTTGAAGACTCCCTCCTCCAGTGAGGATGATATAAGGGCTGCAGCAAACACACAGTGGATTCTTTCCAGAAATGGACGAGGATTTCTTTTGGAATGGATAAACAGTGATTTGTATCCAGAAGGCATCATATACACACTTATCCTCAGGTTGCCGTGTCTTTCCAGGCAGTCGAAGTAATTGGAGTTTGTGGATAGTGTTTTCCAGCCCAGTGTGTCTATTGATCCGTAGATCAGAATGATGAGTCTGTAGTATTCCTCATTGCTTGTTCTACCATACATTCTTTGGTAAACAATGTCATTCTTCTCTGAGATTATGACCAAAAGCTCTCCCATGGGTTTCCAGGTTCTGTTTAGTTTCTCACAGGAGCATCCTTGGTTTGTTGGAAGAAGAAGGTAACAGGAAAAAGAAGCCACAGACATGTGGAAAGCTAGAAGTATTGCTGTGTGTGGAGAAGACTGGCCAGGTTTTATTTGAAGGAAAAATTTGCCCTTCAAATGAGAGAAATCATACACTTGCAGACAGGACAGTGTGGAAACCAGGTAGGATGCAAGTTTTGGGAGACAATCAGCGGGGAGCATGGGATTGACCAGAGCGGGAGGTATGTTGGGACATCTGACAACCAGCTTGAGAGGGTGAATGTCTACTATAATGAGGCATCCTCGAAGAAATACGTTCCACGAGCAGTTCTGATTGATCTTGAACCTGGAACCATGGATGCAGTTAGGCAGGGGCCATTTGGAGAATTATTCAGGCCAGACAACTTTGTGTTTGGGCAGAGCGGAGCAGGAAACAACTGGGCAAAGGGACACTATACGGAGGGAGCCGAGCTTATTGATTCTGTGATGGATGTGGTTCGAAAGGAAGCAGAGTCGAGTGACTGCTTGCAGGGGTTCCAAATCACACACTCTCTCGGAGGAGGAACGGGAGCAGGGATGGGAACTCTCCTTCTGTCGAAGATAAGAGAGGACTTTCCAGACAGGATGATATGTACATTTTCTGTTGTTCCTTCTCCAAAGGTAAGTGACACGGTTGTAGAGCCGTATAATGCAACACTTTCAATCCATCAGCTGGTTGAAAATGCAGATGAGACCTTTTGCATTGACAACGAGGCACTGTACGACATATGCTTCCGAACCCTAAAGTTGAACAACCCTGGGTATGGGGATCTGAACCATCTTGTGTCCTTGGTGATGAGCGGAGTGACAACGTGCCTGAGGTTTCCTGGGCAGTTGAATGCAGATCTTAGGAAGCTTGCAGTCAACATGATTCCATTCCCTCGGCTGCACTTCTTTGTTGTTGGATTTGCTCCTCTGACTGCTGTAGGCACACAGAAATTCAAGACCTACTCTGTCTCCGAACTCACACAACAGATGTTTGACTCGAAGAATATGATGACGGCATGCGACCCAAAGAAGGGAAGATATCTCACTGTTGCAGCAATGTTCCGAGGAAAGATCTCGATGAAGGATGTGGATGAGCAGATGTCGATGGTACAGTCAAAGAACAGTTCTCTATTTGTGGAATGGATTCCAAGTAATGTGAAGACGGCAGTCTGTGACATTGCACCGACAGGCCTCGAAATGTCTGCAACATTTGTTGGGAACACAACATCCATCCAGGAACTCTTCAAGAGGATTTCGGATCAGTTTACAGTGATGTTCCGAAGAAAGGCCTTCCTGCATTGGTACACAGGAGAAGGAATGGATGAGATGGAGTTCTCGGAGGCCGAGTCGAACATGAACGACTTGCTTTCTGAATATCAACAATACCAGGATGCAACAGTCGAGGATGCCGAGGAGTTTCTAGTTAATTAAAAGGTTAGTCGTATGTCTCTCTAGTTACAGATGTGTGGGAGTTCTTGATTTTTTGTCTTATTATCGGTATCATGACTGATAGGTGTGGCAAATGAAACAAGTTTTGGACTGTTGGATTTATTGTCCAGGCCAGACGAAACACAGTGATGGCATATCTGCTGGAGAAGGCAAATGGATCTCGCTGTGTGCTCGAAGCCATCAAGGTCGAGCCATTTACGCAGAAGCAGTTTGCAGACATGATAAAAGAAGCTCATGTAAGATCTCAGGACTATTACCTTGCAAGAGTGCAGTGTAAGAACATCTCCGAGGACGGGAAGAATGTATACTATTGCTACGATGCCAAACAACTCTGTAAATACATATTCGAAATGGTAATTTCCACAGAAGGAAGAAAGATAAGGATAAAGAACTTCAAGGATCCGATAAATCAAGAGCAGATCCATGAGATCAGCTTCTTCAAGCTGAGATACGACTCAGACACTCCTCTGAAGGCAGAATATGTTGGAAACCAAGCGAACTTTCTTGAAAACAACTGCTTCCGCAGCAAGATATTTTACCAGGAAAATGCTCTGGATGCCCTGTCTGTGAACTTCCAGTTTGGCCCACAGAAGAAGAAAATACCAATCATCAACAAGAAAAAGATATTTACAGTGCTCATGATGGTTGTCGTGATCCTGGCAATAGGAACGTTGGTTTCCATGGTGGCAGAGAAGGGGTCTCAAAAGGCCTCCCGCCCTCTCAAGCTCTCGATAAACAAAGGAAAAAGTATTTAATAAACGCCTCTTCCACACTTAAGTCTTTCTTCCAAAGAACGGAGCAAACTTCAGTGCAGGCGGCAAGACAAAGAATCGAATGCTTGATCCACGAATCACAACCTCTTTCCTCGGTATGCAAGAGCTGTTGGAAGTGACAACAGCATCAGTCAGGATAATGTTCATATAGTCGTCGACTTCTTTCATCTGTCCCCTATACATATCTCCGCTGTTGGTTTCTACAGTAACAACAAATCCCTGTGCCTCATGAAGTAGCTTCAAAGGAATCGTTACCCCCATAGACTGGGGCAAACAATTCATTGGAGGATGATCCTAGACTTTTAATTGTTTTTTTTTTCTTGTTCCTTCTCCTTGTTGTCGACGTACCAGGAGCTGTTACGCAGATTCCTATTCCTCCTGAATGGATTTGAATCGCTCTTCCCCCCAGGATTTTCCGATGGAATATGTCTAAACGCATCCAATGGAGGAACATATGCCTTTTGGGTTCCCGAAGAGTGGGGATTTGGAGGCCTATACACCTTGGCTTCCTCTCCTTCGCTTCTCCAATGTGCAGATCTGGTAGGCTTGGGCATGGGGACTTCAATCTTTCTACCAAGCTCTTCAATCCTCTGAGACAGGCCCTTTCTTGCCTCTTCAACAAGGTCCAAATATGCTCTGAGCTCCTCTCTCTTAGTTTTAAGTTTGTTTTCTTTCTTCTCAAAAGCCTCCTTTGCTTCCTTGTTCCTCTTCTCGTACCAAGCATCTTCTATTCCCTTTGCATTTTTCATGTAGTATCGAGAGTACATCTTCACCTTCTTATAGGCCGAAGAAAACCTATCGCGGAACTTGACTGTCTTTTTTGGACGGCTTGGCTCTTCTTTCTTCACAATCTTCTTTTCCTCGGAAATCCTCTTCCTTTCTATCACAGGCTTGGAAGCTGTCCTTGTTCTTTCTTTGTATTCCTCTATGATTTCAAACACTTTCCTCTCAACCGTCTTGTACTCATATTGCTCTATTAAAATGTATGTCCCATCAATACTAAACCTAAAATCATTCTTCTTCATAAATGCAATCAGATCCATGTTCTCCTCTACCAGAACCCTTTTTCCAACACATTCCGAGTATTTTCCCCACATCTCGAAATCAAACTTCCTTCGTATAAGAGTGTTTCCAGACACATCTATTCCAGAACATCTTTTCTCTACATTACTAAGAATCTCAGGCAGATTCAAAAGCCTGGATTTGCAGAACAATTTCTTCTGCTTGTCCCCTTCGTTCTTGAGAAGTGCGTACGAACATAATGTGCGAAAGTCTTCAATGCTGCATTGCTTCTGTATACACCTGGGCTCCAATGATGTAAGAATATTGATCACATTGACATATGAAAATAGCATACCCGACTCAAGGAAAAAGCTGCCAAGAAGCTCCATATACAATATTGCTGTATTGCTTGATGAAAACTTTCCCATCGACGTTACGATCTCACATACCTTCTCACATACAGCATAGGATTCATACAATGCCCCTCCTTTGCTTAGAGTCCATCCAAGACCCAGGAGAACCTCAAGAAATGTCCCATACATCCCTTCCTTTGTAGACGCAGGCATCTCATCATACATCTTGTTGAAATACTCAAAAACCCCCTTGCACTCTTCAACACTGTATCTTTTCTTGACCGACTCGACCCATGGCATAAGCACCCCAGCCATACCTCCATACAGTCTGTTCCGAAGAAAGTGGTTACCAAACACCTCATAAACATCCGACTCCCAGTCGTTTCCTCTGCTGGAAAATGCATTGTAAAACTTTTCCACATATCCAGGATTATATTTATGCTCAATCAGAAGCTTTTCCAGACTGTCTGTAGATCCCGATTCTTTAATCTTCTGAGAAACACGCATCACATCATCGCTTACTACTCCATCCTCAGAATCCATCCTGGGGCTAAAAGATTCATGCATATTCAACTCCAGGATATCCCTTCCAAGGGAACATCTAACTCCACTTCATCTTATTAACAACTTCCTGCATAAGAGAACTTGCCACCCCGTTTAAGCCACTTCTGACCCCAAAGCCCCGTCCGTTCCTTATGCCACAAGTGAAAGACGCAATAAATGGTGGGGCCAGATGTCTAATCCATCCAGTGGCCCTAATTGCCCTTAGTCCATAGTACAGAGACGAATATATCATGGCGTGCTTTGCCAACTCCCCTCCTCTCCTTAGGGAGAGTCTAGAATGGGGCTGCTCCTCCCTCTGCTTAAACATGCTACTGGCAAATGCCATCGAGCATCCAATTGCAAAAGAGTTCCCAGTTGTCTCGAAGATAACTAGAGCATAGTCTCCAATGCTCATATGTGGGGTTCTGCCAAAGCCCTTATCTCTCAAACCACACCCATGAACAGAACAACAGAATACCTGAAGCACATAGACAAGAAGACACAAGCTCCTCCAACTTCAAAGAGCGAGAGCTTCTACGACACCATCAATATAAAAATAAAGAGGATAGAAAAGAAGCTGGAGAAATCCCTTTCCTACAGAGAGATACTCAAGGTGGAAGAGGAGTTCAATACTCTTTCTCTTGAGGTTCAGCAAACATTGGATACAATTTCTGTAGAAGGCTCAAGTGACCTTATCCTTCACTTTGAAGGAGTCAAGAAGATTATTTTGATGAGGTTGCAAAGGGTCGAGAAAAAACTCAGAAACCTCAAGGACTCGAAGATAGGAATGAGCATTGATCTCGAGCCAGAAAGGCCGCATACATTTAAGAATGTAGAAGAGGTCCAGATGATGGAGGAGGAAAACAAGAGGCTGGTTGAAGGATACAACATTGAGGGATACAGGCTAACAAGAAAAAGACTTCTTGAGGTCGAGGCACTCCAGGACACAATTTTCCAGCATCTGACTCTTCAAGACGAGAGAATTGACAGCATAGTAGACCTTACCTCAAGGGCAGGGAAGTTTGTTTCTTCAAGCAACGAGGCACTGGGGAAAACAAAGAATTCTGGAAAGTTTGCTCGGAGATTTCTGTTTATTCTATTGCTTTGTTTATCCTTCGTTCTGTTGTTCCTCCACTACTATTACAAGTAAATTCAGCCTATCAAAGTTCCTTTGGAATATCTACTCCTCCTTTCCAAGAAGGATATCCACAACACTTGGATCTTCCAGAATTTCATGGATCCTTGCCATGTTACTGAATCTATCCTCGACTATTTTGCGAAAGTCGAAGTTAGGCATTTTGTTTTTTGCAAAGTTTATTACAGGGACCGTTATTGTTTCGTTGTCTTCTCCCACATCTGTGCACTGCGTGGGAGAAAACCTTCTGTGCTCTTCTGTGTTGCTCATTCTTATCGAATTGGCCTCTCTCCTTTCCTGTTCCAGGCGTCCTGGTGACTTAATCTCACTGTATCCATGATCAAGCTTCTCAGGAATGATCCACTTGAAGGTATTTCTTTCCAAGCCACTTCCTCCATTTCTGGAACTCGAAGTCGGGTAACTCCCATCTGTCTCCATCACCGTCTTTTCTATTTCCTTGATCTGAACCAGATTTGCTCCCCACGAGACTTTCTTTCTTCTCTTTGGCTTCAAGTCCTCTCCCAGCTCCGATTGATTCTTATCATCCTTCAGACTCTCGGCACAGGCCACGCTAAACAACCTCTTGAGGCCTGTTTTTTCAAGTTGGTCTTGAGTAAATCCCGATCTTCTTAGTAGCTCAGAAGGCTCTTGAGCCCCAGGATAGAGAACATCAAAGCTAAGGTTTATGAAGTCTACATAGAAGGGATGCTCCACAGGAAACACTCCTCCCTCCAGGATTTCTTTGATTACACTCTTCACTCGCTCTGGAAGAATGGCTGGATCCTCAATTCCAAAAACCCCCTCGATCTTCCCAATCACCTCAGACTCTTTCATGGAAGGGCCATTCCGGACTCGCTTTAGAGATTGCCTGGAAAATAAACAGCCCTGCAGCCATATGAAGAAGTTTGGGAGGAAAAGAAGGTCGATCTGTAACACCACCTACGAAGACGTCCGAAAAACATTTGACGATCTAAAAAGAAAGATTGCTGATTCGGGCCGCCTTTCTTCCAGTGGATTTTCCCCGGCTACATCACCAAGGAGTGTGAGCTGGAGAAAGGACTATCCATGTGACCTTATCTCAAGCTCCGGCGATGATCTGGAGGACTGGAGCAGCTTTATTAGCTCGCACAACTCTGAACTTGGAGATAGAAGTGGACCCAGAACTCCAAGCCCTGGAAGCGAGGCACAAGAAAGTATTGCAGTAAACCATGGAATCCTTAGCTCTAGCGAAACATACGACGAAAGTCTGGGATTCAGTAGCTTTCTTGAGGAGGAATCTAAGAAAGCATCTCGAATACAGAACATAACATTTAGAAGAAAGAAGGGGGAGAACGGGAATCTTTTGGAACTGGAGAAGTGCAACATCGATGCTCTTCAGGAAGAAAATCTCGAGGTGGCAGCACTGAAAAAAATCTCATTTGACAGAATGCCAAAGAATGTCAGGAAGATTGGGGAGGCAACATTCAGCGAGGTGTTTAGCGACGGCCTTAAGGTCTACAAGATTGTTCCATTAGGGGACACAGATGATGAAACGTCTCTCGAGTCGTTTCTGAAGGAATCGGCCATATTCAAAACCATTTCCTCGGAAGACGGGGTGTGCAGGCTTAAAGATGTGTTTTTGGTTGAAGGAAAATATCCAGAGGAATATTTGAAGGCATGGGACGATTACGGAGAGGAAGAAAACGAAAGACCCTCGAAATACTCGGACTCTCAGAAGTACGGTGTGATAGTGATGGAGGACGGGGGAGAAAGCCTGGAAAGCACTAAGTTTCAAGGGGCAGAGGAGATGGACCGATTTATTAGGAGGGTTATAGAGATACTGGCCAACCTGGAGGAGAAGTACGAGTTCGAACATAGAGACCTTCATTGGGGAAATATCTTGATAAAGGAGGACCGAATAAGCTTGATTGATTTTTCTCTCAGTAGGCTGAAGGATGGAGATTCTGTGATATTTAGCAACCTCAACGACAAGCAATGGTTGTTCGAGGGAGACGAGGCTTTTGATATCCAATTCAAGGTTTATAAGGACATGCTCAAGCTGTGTTCTGGATGCTGGTCTCGCTTTACTCCCCAAAGCAATGCCCTGTGGATCCGATACCTTGTTGAAAAGACATTTGGAAAAGGAAGGTTCAAGGGGAAGAAAGACCTAGTCTCACAGTACTTGTCGATTATAGATAGCAGCACATCAGCAAGGGATATAGATGCAAAACTCAAGAGGAAGGAAGTACAATAAAAAAGACCTTTTATTGGTCTAGGCTCATTCTGCTCTTTACTTGCCTAAGAAACTCACCTGCATTCAAGATTTCTGTCGATCCATACATGATTGGAACTCCTATCCTCTCCTCAAGAAGTTTCAGGGTTTTCAACTCTGTGTATGTTCCCCCTCCTATGCTAAATACAACAATCCTTGAGATCTCGCTTGCATATATATTTTTGGACCCGGTGGAATCAATCAACTTGAAGCCCGAGTATATCTGAGACTTGATATCCGAATAAATAGACTCCACAAGAGATGATATGGGGGTCTGCTCCTTCACCGGGAGAAGCTTTTTGACATTTCCCATAAGACTAGTGACCATCTGCGAGTAAAAGGCCCCTGTCTTTTCCGGCCGGGCGCTTTTATGCTTCCTGAAGAATTCAATCACCTTCGACTTTACCTTCCTCTTCTGAAGCAAGGGATCTATTAGATCGAAGTCCTTGGTGTTAAGAAGAAGAATGGCCAGCCTCAGTATGTCCTCGTCGTCGCCCTTCTCGGATAATTCCATCAACTCCTGATCTGTGTATCTTCCCTTCTCGACCTTGTAGAAGTCGTCGATCGCTCTCTTTTTTATTATCTCAACCATCTCAGAGCATATGGATATGTGAGCATTTACAGATTCATTTCTCTTTGCCAGCTCCGGTGCTTTATCCAGGGCCTCTTGGATCACCTTCTTGTCGGTCTTCTCGTCAATACTCCGAAGGGCCATTTCCTTTCTGTACTCTAGAAGCTCTTTCTCAACCCTTTCAACAACAACAGGGAAGTATTCGTTACTATTCCCCCTCCAGAGTTCGTCCTCTGGATCCAGATCAAATACCTTCCCACTTTTCAATGTTATCTTATTCGACTCAAACTTGAAGAGGTCATTCATTAGTGCACTATAGCTCCATACATGTTGCACAGGAGTGCTTACATCGTAGTTTCGATTCATAAGAATCAGAAGAGGCCTTTTCCCTGTCTTCTTGATGACACCAGTGTTTTTTATCTTTGCCTCAAGCATCTTTGCTATTTGGATGCATGTTTCGTCATCCAGAGTTGCCATAAACGGAACTTCTCCAAGAGTCACAAAGACACTCATAAGAGACATCACCATTCCTCTCCACATGTCTGTGTTCTCAATTCCTGCAAAGCTGTCCTTCATCTCAAGAGTAAACAGATCGTCTTGCAAAGCAGTGAAGTCCAGAAACTGGTCGAAGACAGATCTTACTCGAAGCCCAAGACCTCTCTCCGACAACCTGAGTCCTAGGTCTTCGAGCTCTCCCCGGCCAACAGATGTGGTGAAGTTAAGGTAGTATTCAGAGTAAAGCTCCTTAAGGATATCCTCAGCGATTCCATCTGCCTTCTCAACAAAATACACAGCAGGGGTGTTGGAGATGGGATGTCTCCCCTGAGACACCAGGAAATGGGTTGTTACACCGCACTCCCTGAGCTCGTTGACCTTCATCAAAGGCCCAATAATATGCTGTGCTCGAGCGTCAAGAACCAAGACCTTCCAGGGACTGTTTGGCATTCCCAGAAATGCCTTTATCTTCTGTTTCTGGAGCTCCCTTAACATTCGGGGTATTGTGGCAGCCTATTTTCTAGAAAGGTTGCAAGATTTCTTTTTGAAGGCTGTGGTCCTTGCTGTTGAAGAAGTCCTAGGTATGTGAATGGTTTGATCCTGTCTGCCCGAGAAATAAATCTTTTTGTTATCCCTAGAACTACTCCAATAGGACAATGACAACAGAGATTAGAAATATAAAGCTGGTTCAGAAGATAGCGTCTGGGGCTTTTGGAGAGATATTTATTGGCCAAAACACAGTGACAAACCAGACAGTGGCAGTGAAGCTGGAGAAGAAGGCTCACTATGGCCAGCTGAAGCATGAATATGGAGTATACAAGGCGCTTGGGAGCATCCGTACCCCAAAGATTTACGAGTATGGAAAGATCTTGTATGAAAATGTATACGTCAATGGAATGGTAATGGAACTGATGGGCAAGTCTTTGGAGCAGCTGTTTGTTGCATGCAACAGGCATTTTTCCCTTAAGACGGTACTGATGATAGGAGAGAAGATGATTGACGATGTAGAATATCTGCATCACAAGAACTATGTACACAGAGACATTAAACCCGATAACTTTGTGTTTGACGTCCGAGGAGATAAATTGTATCTAATAGACTACGGGCTAGCGAAAGAGTTCCGGAATCCAATGACATTCAAGCACAGAGAGATGAGAACAGATAAGTCGTTGACGGGGACAGCGAGATACGCTTCACTGAGGACACATCAGGGATATGAGCAAAGTAGAAGAGATGACTTGGAAAGCATTGGATTCTGTCTTGTGTATTTTCTTAAAGGAAGGCTTCCTTGGCAAGGGTTGAAGGCCAAGACAAAGCAGGAGAAGTATGACAAGATACGGGAAAGCAAAGAGGGGATATCGTTGTATGAGCTGTGTATGGGGCTCCCGAAGGAAATTCATTCTTTTTGCTTCTATGTGCGGAACCTTGGGTATGAGGATATGCCGAATTATGCATATTTAAGGACACTGCTCAGCGATGCGCTTCGGCAAAGAGGCCTAAGGAACGACGGGGTGTTTGATTGGGTGGCCAGAACGCCCTCTGACTCCTTGGCGGATCTGGAGATCCTGTGAATAGGTGAATAAAAGGATACTGCTGTTTGGTTGGGGAAAATGTTTTTAGACGGTGGATGGGTTTGGCCATGGAGACCCATCGGGAAAAGAGAGAGACTTTGAAAAGGATGTTTCAAGAAGAAGGGTTTGTTGTTGGAGACGGACTGAAGTATGGGGTTGATCTCCTGCTATACACAGACAGCCCGTCGAAGGTGCATTCGAAGTATGGGGTTCTTATAGACAGAAAACACAGTCTTTTGGACATTGTTGGGGTTCAAAGAACATGCACGTCTGTCAACAAGATTTTAATTGTGGTGTTCTTTGATGGGGCTGAAGTTCGAATGGTAAGTGTTGAGAGGATGGAACTTGGGGGTGGAGGACATGAATTTTCAGCAGACGAGCTCGATGTTTGAGAGCGGAGCAAGTCTTGTAAAAAATAAGGTTTCTAGACCCCAAATGAAAAACAATGAAGAGGTTGAGATAGACGAGTCCTTGTATTCTAGGCAGCTTTATGTTGTTGGGAAGGATGCAATGAAGAAGATGATGAATAGCAGGGTGCTTGTGATGGGACTAGATGGGCTTGGGCAGGAGGTTGCAAAGAACATATGCTTGGCAGGAGTAAGCAAGGTGACTCTGTTTGACGACAGGATAGTTGAGGAGGAAGATCTGTGCACGGGATTCTATCTTCGTAGGGAAGACATAGGAAAGGCAAGAGATGCCAGCGTCGTAGAGAAGTTCAGATCAATGAACGAGTATGTGGATGTGAGTGTAGCCAGCGAGGTGAACAACTTTGAAGGATATGATGTTGTTGTAGTGTGCAATGAGGGCTATGGAGAGCAGATAAAGCTGAATGAGATGGCTAGGAAGGACAAGTGTATGTTTGTTGGATGCCAGGTAAGAGGGCTGTTTTCACAAGTATTTTGCGACTTTGGAGCAGAATTTATCTGTGTTGACAGGACTGGGGAAATACCGATGAGTGGAATGATCAACGACATAAGTGAAGATGGAGTGATGACGGTTGTTGATGGGCAAAGGCATAATCTGGAGGACTACGACATAATCAAGATAACCCAGTGCGAGGAGTATGAGGGCAAATACTTTCGAGTTAAGGTGATTTCTCCCACTCAAGTGATGCTGCAGGGTGTTGATGGAGTGCGGATGTTTGAGGAGGAAGCCGAGTTCAAGGCGGAGAGATTCAAGAGTGTGTATGGAGGAGATTTTGAGCAGCAGAAGAAACCGAGCATGATATCGTTCAAGCCTCTTGGGCGGACAATTGATGAGCCAAGGATCCTGGGTTTCAACTATGAAGTTGAGGAAAGGAACCTTGTTATTCACAAGTGCTTTGTTGCTCTTGGAGAGTATATGAAACAGAGTAAACAGACCCCGAGTGGAGAAGAATTTCTGTCGTTCTTTGTTAGGAAGTACAAGAGCCATTTTGAGTTTGAAGCGCTAATAAGATCTTTTGGAAGGCAATGTGGGGGGACTCTTATGCCAATGTGTTCTGTGGTTGGAGGATTTGTGGCTCAGGAAATCTTGAAAGCTGTGGGAAGCAGGTTTACACCCTTACACCAATTCTTCTATTTTGACGCAATGGATGTTGTTCCTGGAGATCCCAAGGATGATGGGAAGGACTACGGAAGATATGGGCCGATGGTAAGATGCCTTGGGAAGGAATGTGTTGAGAAGCTCTTCAATCTCCACGTCTTCATGGTTGGAGCAGGAGCCATTGGATGTGAACACCTGAAGAACATGGTTATGTGTGGAATTGGAAGCAGGGGAAGAGTAAGTGTGACAGACATGGACGCGATCGAGCAGTCGAATCTGAACAGGCAATTCCTATTTAGATCTGGAGATGTTTCAAGTATGAAGGCTGAGATTGCTGTTGGAAAAGCCATCGAGCTGAACGAAGATTTCCTGAAGATTCCCTTGGAAAGAGGCGAGGAGAAGCTTGAAGGAAAAGATGTTTCTGAAATGACAAATGGAATGTCAGGGTCGGGGCTTCCGTATTCTAACCTTGTTTACTACAATCTGAAAGTGGGAAAGGAAACGGAATCAGTATTTAGTGACAGGTTTTTTCAGTCTGTAGATGTTGTAGCAACTGCACTTGACAACGTGGATGCAAGGATATATGTTGATGGAAGATGTGTTGTGAATAGAAAGTTCATGGTGGATGCAGGAACATCTGGAACAAAGGGGAATGTGCAAGTTGTTGTTCCGTTTCACACAGAGAGCTATGGATCCAGTCAAGATCCACCCGAAAAATCGATTCCTCTGTGTACCATCAAAAACTTTCCATATGCCATTGAGCACACCATTGAATGGGCAAGAAGTGAGTTTGAGTTCAAGTTCCATGACGAGATACTCCTGATAAAAGAATACCTAGGAAGAGAGAAGAAGAATGGAGGAGAAGGAAAGGAAGAAGCAAGCAATGAGACGATGGAAGACATTGTTGAGAAGACACCCAGAAGCGCCAAGGAATGTATTCGGAACGGAATCCTTCTTTTTGTCAAGCTCTTCCATACATCTATTAAGAACCTTATAACAGCATTTCCTCCGGACTCAAAGACAAAGGAAGGGCAGCCATTCTGGATGCCTCCAAAGAGGTCTCCGGTGACAATTAGCTTTGACGTTAATAACAGCCTTCATGTCCTGTTTGTCCAGAGCACTGCAAATATATTCAGCTTCAACTTTGGAATTGGAGAACACATATCAAGAGAGATGGTTGTGGATTTTGTAAAGAACGAAATCCTAGTGGAAGAGTTTTCGAGTGCGGTAGACAATATTTGTGTAGAAGAGTCGCCACGGCCGCCCGTTGACCCGTCTGCCATAACACCTTGCACATTTGAAAAAGACGACGACTCGAACTTCCATGTGGATTTCCTGTATGCTGCAGCCAATCTAAGGGCAATGAACTACAAGATAAAGCAAGCAGACAGACTTACTGTGAAGGGGATTGCCGGAAGAATCATCCCAGCCATAGCAACCACAACCGCCGTTGTCTCTGGACTTGCCATCCTGGAGATGATCAAATATGCTCTAGGCGTGGAGCATACAAAGCATAAGAACTCATTCCTCAATCTAGCCCTTCCCTTCTTTGCAAGCACGGATCCTGTGGAACCTATGAAGCAGCTGTATAAGATCGAAAACAAGAAATATACATTTACACTATGGAACAGGCTGGAGTATAAGGATTCCAAGCTGGGGACAATCCTCAAAGCTTTTGAAATTCAATTCAAGAAGAAGATATCGATGGTCACTGCCGAGAATGCCTTGATCTACTGGGACTTCGATTCGAAGTATGCAGACAATCTGGAAAAGACTGTTGGAGAACTGGTCGGCAGAAAGCCGGATGAGCTGTTTGTCATGCTGGATGTGATAACAGACGACGAAGAAGGAGAATTCCCCAGAATAGTAGTTGTCTTTGAATAAAGCCTTTTCTTTTCCCTGGCACAGAGCTCATCTATGAAGAAGGCTTACGAGATATGTTCTTTAATAATCACCCGGAACAAGAAAGAGCTTCTCATTCCTCGGGATTCAGGCCGCTTGGTCATCATGGTAGTGCTTTATATGGTATTTGAGGCCATTATTGTTCTTGTATTTCTTGTCGCATCCGCCAAATGGACAAACATAGGGCTTGAATATGTTCATCTTCTCTTCGGAGTGGCCTTCTTTCATGTGATACTTGAGGCCGAAGGAAGACGTGTATTTCTTGTTGCACCCCTCTATCTCGCATGCATACACCCTCGTTTTTGCCTTCTGTGCCCTGGAAGACGAACTTCCAGCCCTTTCCTCTCTGCAAGGGGACTTGGGCCCAGAAATCCCACGGACGTCTATTAATCCATTTCCTGAGACTCCCTTTCTCCACTCCCTGTCTCTAACACTCTTGTGGATGAATTCATAGTCGAATCCCAGAGTATCCTCCTCCCAAAGCTCTTCTGTGCTTTGAGTCGATAGGGCGTATTTGTAAAGGATCTCCTCTCTCTTCAGTAAGACATCCTCCAAGTAAAACTGATGCATGTCCATCATATATCCTATGTCTTTATATCTCTTTACCCTCTCCTCAAATCTTTTTTCCTCTATCTGGTACAACTTTTTCAGTCTACTTGAATCGTTCATTCTCATCATATGGTTCCTTGGACGGTTAATTATTTTCCTAAATGTTATTGATCCCGCAATATTCATTTGGATGTCTCCAGAAGGCTGCCATATAAGTATATGCTACAATCGTGCTCTCCTCTGTCCTCCTAGCCCAGACATCCAGCTCTAGCATTTTGCAAGTTGTCTATATTGGCGAAGTAAGAAAAGTCTTTCCGTATTAGCTAAATAAGCCCAATCGTTTATTAAATCATCCTCTTGAGGAGATTCCCCAGCAGGTCCTGGTGATTCCCAACAGACCCTCCATCGTTGAAGTTCCTGGATTTCTTACCTTTGAATCCTCCGCGCGGCGGGCTAAGGTGGAACGGGTACAGGAAATTGTTGACGTCTCTGAACATCTCGGTCCCATTGTAGATGTGGTAAACAAGCTCCTCGATGCACTTGATCTTTCCATCAAACATATCCTCAATAAACTCGTTTGTGAGCTTGACACGAGCATTTCCGTTCCTCCCCGTTCCCCTTGTGTACATCAGCTTCCTCAGTAGCTCCATATCAATTGTTCCAAATGCAACATAATCCTTGATTATATGAAGCATCCTCTTTGTCGACTTGTTGTTTTTGACGAACATGCAGGTATTGGTCTTCTTCAGTCGGAAAAGCTGTAGAACCTTCTTGACCTTTGGAGGACATCGGAGCTTTGATCTTATCAGGATCACCACAAAGAACTCTGCCTCCTTTGGGACATAAAATCCTTCTTGAATGCTTGCCTTCTTCTCAAGGATTTCTCTTTCCTGCTGGTAGTATTTATCTAGGAGCTTCTCGGTAGTGGCCTCGGCATACTTTGCATTCTCCTTCTTCCTCTCCATAAACTCTTTCTCTTGTCTCGTCTTTATCCCTGCCATCTTGGCCTGGTATTCCTTCTTCCTGATAGACGACTGCGGAGCCTCCCTCATTGCTACTTCCATTTTCAGGGCAAATTTTTACTTGAAATTCTAATACTCCATCCACGCTCATTCCCCTTCAAAGCCATAAATCTGCTTATTCTTATTTATTTATGGTTTTCCAGTACTCCTCCATCTCTCTAAAAAAGATAATAAAGTCCTCCTCAACATTCCACAGCCCGTTGTTTTTCACGTCTTCCAGGCTGCAGCCTTCGGAAACATAGAAGTCCGTTAAAAACATGCATTTTCCCTTAGGAATCTTCTCGACAGTCATCTTCTCAAACAGATAACTGCATCGTGTTCCCAAAAGAGAATGAAAACTGTTGCTTGCATTTGTTCCAATTATTTTCCTCTCCTTAAGTTCTAGGAGTATCACCGATTCTTTGAGAGACCTAGCCAAATCAATAGCATCGACAACATGTGCCAGATTTCCAACACTTATGAAATACTTAATGCTTTTGTTTAGATCATTTACACATTCTTGGATATTGTCAATTGCTTCTTTCCTCTTCCAATTATCTTCTATTCCCTTAGCAAAAAGTATATCCGACCATATAAACGACAGGTTTGGGACTTGAGCATTTCGGACATTCATCAAGTCCAAACACTTGAGGACATGTGGATAGAAGCAAAAGTATCTGCACAAAAACACAAATATTAGAAATATCTCATAATTCTCGGGGAAGTCTTTCCTGTGCTTGAAGGATAAATACAGGGCCAGTCCAAGATATGAAGCCTTTCTAGACGATATCAAAACAGCAATGATCATCTTTGTGTTGAGTACTGACTTGTTCTTGGTGTATATTTCATATGCCCTCCTTAGAACTTCCTCGTCAAATCCCTTCCTTGCCAACTGTATTAAGCAATCGATGGTTCCGTCGGGATGGTTTTCTAGCCCAACCATTCCGCTAATGAACTCTATTTCCTTAAAGCATATCCTCGACCTTAGTAGCTCAATAGCCTTGTCTTTTTCTTTGAACCGATGGAGAAGGTAGTACTCGTAGTTCAGGCTTTCTCTTCGAGGAAGCTCTATATTATTGTTCAATGCATGCTGATATAAATCCCAATCATCTAAATGGTCTAGGAGAAACGCCATACATTCCAGATCGGTCTCCTTTCCAAGAAGCTTAGGATGGCCATGTATGTACGCCTCTTTGAGAGTGAGATAATAAAGAAAGTCCTTAAAAACAATTCTCTGGACATAATGGTCCATTTCCTTTATCAGCAATCCTCTCTTGTACAGCATCCAAATGAGATTGCTCTTGATGGTGGAATTCTTCAGAGATTGAAGGAGAAGATTCTTCTTGGCCTCATCTTCCGGACTCCCCAGGAAGTCGAGGAGCAAGGAAGTCATAAGGAACATGGGGTTTCTTGGAAAGAGCATTCTCCCGAGTTCGATACTATCTTGTATATCTCCAGCAAGAAGCTTCTCCACAAAGGTCTTTTCCAAATCTCTCTGGCCGGATACTAATCTTTTCAGGAAGCCTAGCTGTTTCATGTGCCTAGGGTTTCAAATTTTGCAGCCTATTTCTACACAAAGACAAGCTTCTTCCGAAGACATCACTGCTGGATATCCAGCCATGTCCTCTTTCCAAAGCTCCAAACCTTTCTGCTCAATAATCACTATTGCAAAATTTTTAAATAAAAACAAACAGAAGAGAAGGAAAGACCAGACATGGGAGAAGCAGGGAATGGAGGCCTTCTTTCCTCGGCCGAGGCCAGGAAGAAAAGGAGGAGACTAATAGAGCATATTGCATCGGAAATGAGGCTAATTCGGAGGGAGATTGAGAGGCCAAGAGCAATGAGGGATGCACCAGGATTTCTTTATGACTTTGAAAAGCAAATACCTTTCAGGCACCAAGAAATTAGATGTGCAAGTATTCCCGCCAAAAAGGCCGATAGCAAGTCTGGGGATGAGTTAGGGAAGATAAGGATGGCAGCAGAGTATGCTGCAGAATCTGGGGTTCTGATGCTAATAGACGTCCTGAAGCAGTCTAAGAAGATTGTATTTAGTAAGGATTGGGAGATTGGATATAGGGAAAATAACGTTATTAACATTCTTCGCCAGATCGAAAAGAAAAGAAGAAAAGGAGATCTGTTGCAGAATCCAAGAGAACACAGGATTGAGAGAGCAGATGTAGAAAAGACGTGGAAGATGATGGTTGAGGAAGAGGCCCGGAGAAAGGCACAACTGGATTCTATAGTGCATGAGATTTCTCTTGCAAAAAGAGACAGAGTGATCCATGTGAATACCTTTCTGTCCTCCTTTATTGGAACTCTAAATGAAAGGACTACGGATCTAGAAGGGAGAGGTATATCCGATGGGGAAGGGGAGGGAGACGGAGTGATTTACAGTAGAAGACGACTGTCTAAGATGTTTATCGGGGGAGAGGTGAGTTACGAAAGTGTTGTGCTCCCTACGGTGGGAGACGACAATCCCCCGCCTATATTTGGCCGAAGGTTATATATTCCTTCCGAAAAGATCGAAAGTGTGACTCCAAGGACTCAGATAAGCGAGAGGTATAAGAAATATCTTGCCAACTTTTCAAAGCTTAACTCTGCTCAATCGGGGAGAAGCAACTTTAGTATGCCGCAAGGATCTGTGGCAAGTCATCCGAGTAGCCAGCACATCTTTAAGAAGGTGTCTATGGAGTATCTACGATGTAAAAGTGCTAGAGATATTGTTAGCCATAAATATAGGAATGTGGTTATTGATAGAACAGTAGACTTGCCCAAAAGACCAGAGGGAAGATATCCGAAGATTCATCTACAGGATGGTTTGGGTGGAGATCTGTGCTCGAGTGGGAGCGATGATGCAAATGTCGGATATACCTTTCTTATTGAGGCAGCACTAGGAAAGGTCCCGAGTTCTGGGCAAAAGGGAGAGTTAGAGCCAACCATGGGATCCGAGAATCTTCCTAGTGGCAGCAATGGGACGACTGGGGATGAAATTGAAAATGGAAGAGATAAAGAAACATGAGGGAAGAGAATAGAAAATTCGTTATGGAGCTGATTTGTTACCTGATATTTAAATTAAATCCAAAGAAAGTGTATATATGTATTCGCTGGCTTCTTTAAGGACTGGACATTTAGAGTACCTGGGCTCGGATTGGTTTCAGAAGCACCTATTAGCTTTGGTAGCACTCTGGAGAGTCCAGTAGGAAACCAATTGGAGGAAAGATTGGACGGGGTGTGGTTGAGAAAGGATTGGAGAATAAATACTAAGAAGTGGAAGAGAAGAGCAATGAAGTATAAGGAGGAGACTCCGAGCTACATGTACTCAGAGATAGAAGGGACTGAAGAAGAAATAATTAGTCTTATGGATGAGTCTGAGGAAATCAACCCTTCTCAGGAAAGAGAGATGAGAGGAATGATAGGAGACTTCGAGTACATAGAAAACAAATGGATAGGAAATTACCGATTTATAAGGCAGCTGGGAACTGGAAGTAGTAGCAAGGTTGTGCTTGGATGCGATCCACAAAGCGGGGAAAAGGTTGCAATCAAAATAATTCCCAAAAGGATGAATGGCACGGAGACTAGCGAGGTTGAGATGAGATGCGACCAGAGGATATTCAGAGAAGTTATTATATCATCTGTGGTAAATCATCCGCATATTGTTCGGTTGAAGAACTTTCTGTATAGCCCTACACACTACTTTCTAATATTCGAGTATGTGAAAGGAAGGCAGTTGTACGATATTATCATTAGTAACGGGCCTCTGAAGGAGAAGGAGGGGCAGAGGTACTTCAGGCAGTTACTTTCTGCAGTTGACTACATCCATAAGAATTCGATTGTCCACAGAGACCTGAAGATAGAAAACATCCTGATTGACGACAACGACAATGTCAAGCTGATCGACTTTGGACTATCGAATTTTTACGACAACAAAACCCTGCTGAACACATTCTGTGGAAGTCTGTACTTTGCAGCGCCAGAGCTTCTTCAGGGGCAGAGATACTGTGGACCAGAGATAGACATCTGGAGTCTGGGGGTTGTTCTATATGCGACTCTGTGCGGATGTGTTCCATTTGATGACGAAAATGTTCAGGGACTCCAGGAAAAGATAAAGGATGGAGACTTCAAGTTCTGCAAGACGATTTCAAGAGAGGCTCAGGAGCTAATCCGAGGGATGATTGTTGCACAGCCATCCTCTAGAATGGGGCTTGACCAAGTGATTGGAAGCGAATGGGTAAACGGAGATCAAAAAGGCAGAATCAACAGCTATACAGCAAAGAGATATCCAATAATGAAGATCAACGAGAGGTACATAGAGTTGTTGTCGAGAGCAATCCGGTTCCAGTTCCCCAACATTGAAAGAGAGATTAGAAGATTCCACAGAATATGCAAGGAAGACATGGGGACTTTAGAGCAGATCTATTGGTCGAGAAGGCCTGTGGTGTCTCTCTATTATCTTGTTTCTGAGAACCTTGGAGAAGACAACGAAAACAGAATCTACGAAGAAGAAGATGAGACAGAACTGCCACAGGGGCAACCAGAAGCCATCCATGACTTTGTAAGGTTTATATTTTCTGGAGAGAGAACCTGTACTCGAAAACACGTTAAAAAGGAGGTGCTTCTGGAATCTGCAAGCCAAGACACCCTGGTGTCCCTGAAGGGAAAGGACAACGGGCTTCCACGAATCAGACAGACATACTTGAAGGGGTTCTTCAGGGGGATAAGGGTAAAGCACATCGGAAGCCACAATGCACTCAAAAAGATACTCCTTGACATATTCAATGCAAATAGTATTATCTACGAAGTTACCGATAAGAGCTACTTTTGCTCTGCATACTACGAGGATCTGGAATGTCTTTTCAAGGTATCGATGTATTTTAATGTGCTTCTTAACGAATATTATCTTACTGTGACACCTCTGAACAGCGAGAAGAAGCTTTTTAAGAATGTATATGAATGGATTTCCTCTGGATTGAGGAATAGAACGTGAAATAAATTGTTAACTTTTGGTTGGGTGCAAGAGCAGCATATGTCATTGCTCCGTGATTTCCAAGACATTGTGGCTGAAACTAATAATTGCGGTAGATATTTTCTTGTTTGGAATTACCCTGGATCCGTGGCTAATACCATGGATTCCAAAAGAGCCAGAATTGCTCCCTTGAGCCTGATGGTTCCAAGGTTCGTAGATGGCTACATTTTGATGGGATGTCTTCTTTCTATGATGTTTTCTGTTTCAAGGCTGTTTTAAGCTGTTTTGGAATCTCTATAAACAGAAACGGCTTTCGGTCCATACCAAGGCCAGATGACTCCTATTTGGTTATTTCTAGGATGTGCTCTCTGTTCTCTTGAAAGTGACATGCTGAGATACACAAACAAATTCAGGAAGGAGCACAACATGGAGGAACTATACAACCTACCTTCCTTGCAGAAGGCTGCGGATCTGCAAGTGCTGCACATGTGTAAGAAATCCAAGCTTACACATGACGGACCAAGCGGAGAAGGATTTAACCTTGCAGGAAGGTTGAAAAAGTTTGATTTTGTCGGACTCAACATAGGAGAGAATATAGCTAAGCAAGAGAATGATGACTATAAGGAGGTGGTTAAACTTTGGATGAAGTCTGAAGAGCATAGAAACAACATTCTCGGAGACTATGTATACTCTGGGGTTTCCACATGTATTGGGAAGGATGGGAACAGATATTGGGCCCAGGTCTTCGGGAAAGACATCAGTAACACAAAAATTGCCAAGATGAGGAATGAGGGGAAGCCACTGATTTGCCTGGAGTGCAATATGAAAGATGAAGACAAATCGGATAGAGAAAGAAAAACACATGAAGAAGGAGAAGACCTCGGAGTCGGAGACTACATAATGGTGGTTCCTCCGGAGTATGGAAAAGAACCAGAAAAAAGAGAAGGATCTTTTGGAGGAGTTTATGAAGATGCTCGGAATGAAAATGTTGGTTCTATCGAAACTCAGCCGGATGTAGAGAGTCCTAGCAGAGGAGGAAAACGGATACCTGAAATAAGCTTAGGTAGAAAGAGGTATCCGGGACAGAACATTGTTCGAAGACCTAAGTATTCGTCCTCCCACGAGCGCAATACTAGGAAGGAGGAAAGAGAATTGTTAAGTCTAGGAGATTATCTTATTCCACCACAGAGCGAAAGCACCGAGCATCCAAAAACTAGCACTTCGACTTCAGAGAGTTTGTATTCAACAACGACTCAAAAAACAGTCTCCACCGTCACTCCAAGCACCAGCATCCGAACCTCAACAATACCAATCTTCACACTTGTATTCAAGGACTCGGGAAATTCCACTGTGGTTCCTGCACTTCAATCTTTGATTGATGCAATCAAAGGAACATCTTCTCAGGAGAAGAGTAGCAGTAGCAAGACTGTCTTCTCTGTGGGGTCGACACTTTATTCTACTTCGGGGATAAGCACTTTCAGTTCAAGCATTCAGTCTCCTTTGTCTAGTACTACACAAACATCCTCATCTTCACTAAGCAGCAAAGAAGCAATATCCACAGTTACAGTCACTTCAACCGCTCGTGAGTCCGTCACAGTGTATCTCCCCAAATACCAGATAACGACAACGACAACGACCGTGCCATCGGAAAGAAAGGATTCCAAGGCCCCACAGAACAGAGATGGGTCTTTCAACCAGGGAGGTCTAAGGATTGAGTCCCCAAAGCATCTGGAGTTCATTGGGGGAGCTGGAAGCGGAGGAAGCATAAGCCCTGTTGTAAAGTTGGATGACAGACATAATGCAGGACAAAACGAAAAGGAAAATGACTCTGGCAACGAGGGAGGATGCAAGGAAGGATACAACAACGACGGAAGCTGTATACTTTCCAAGTCGCTGGATGATTTGAAGCTCAAGGATACCCTCGAGAATCTGGTTCGAAAGGGAAAGATCCATCTTCATATTCTGTCGGACGAAGACTGCGGAGACAAGGAGGAATGTTATGAAAGCAAAAATAGAGTTGACATAGGAATTCCGTTTTCTTATAAACTTTAAGGTTATTTTTTAAAGGAAGTTGTTTTAATCTTGGAAAACCTAAATTATTTATTCTGTCTGAGCTCTATTCCAACACCAGCCCCAAGTCGCGGATGAAGCCATACAGAACTATCAAGAATGCGTCTTCCTGTGCTTTCAGGGTCTTTATGTCCTGATTTTGGATCCAGAACACAACGTCAATATTTATCCCTATTGAGGAGTTGTTCTTCAAGTCATACCCGTACACACTAAACTTTCCTGTGTATACATTAGGATCCGAGGCCACCTCCTTTTCGATTGCAGAGTTCAGCTCCGCCATCTTGTCTTTAAATTCCAGAGAGTTTAAAAATGTAAACTTAAACTGTTTCAGTGACGTCCTTGCCTTTCTGAGGTTGACTATGGTCTTGTCCATGATCTTGGCATTGGGAATCACTGTGACTTTCTTGTCAACTACAAACGAGGTGTAGAGAAGGCCCATGTCGTACACCTTGTGAAGGTGGCCGTCTATAAGGATTTTGTCTCCAACATCAAATGTCTTGACGAGAAATATGAACACCAGAGACCTGAACATCTCTGTGAGAATCGAAGCAAAGATCGCATTGAGGGAAAGGAGTGTACCAAACTGGATGGGGATGAAGTTGACAAAATTAACCTCACTCTCCACTATTGGAATGGTGGCCGAAATCCCAAACGGAATGAGTATGCAGGAGAGAACAATGTCCAACTTCTCGACAATCGTGACCTTCTGAGCCATTCCCATAGTGATTCTCTTATCCTCGTTTAGAATGTCCTGATACACAAGGACAAAGCTACTTCTTGTCACCCTGCCATCCCCGTATATATCGAAGCGCTCAAATATCTTTCGTGCACTATCGGTTCCAAAGAAGTATTCGAGGGTCTGAATGTCAACAGTATCCTTTTCCGGAGAAACTGTCTTGAATACAAGACTTCCCCAGCTCTCGACATCTGGATCCGACTCCATCTTCTTGCCAGTTATTCTGTTCAGCTCCTCGAGCATCTTCATGTCCTCATAGTTCTTCTGGATTCTATCCTCATAGTTTTCAAAGAGCATCTTGTAGTTTATCCTCTCCATAAGAATGGTCTTTGCCAGAATTATCCCAAGAAACATAGAGCTTGCAAGAAGAAGCCTGCTTAGTTTGTCTATAAATGGAGTCTTTGTCTCAACTAGCCTGGCAGAAGAGCTTCCTGACTCCCCAGGATGGGTCTCTTCCTTTGGTAGCTCTGCGTTCCCCTCTTCGCCAGTCCTGGCACTCTCTCCGTCTATGATCTCTGTTCCATGGTTGTAGCTTCCCATGACAAAAGAGAGAATCAACAGTGTGAGAACAAGACTTATAAGCCATCCATTCCTTATTAAAGTGCTCTGAAGGAATCTTTGCTTCTCGTCAATCTTCTTGAGAGTGATCGAGAAGTATGTCAGTATAAGCTCAAGCATAAACCAAATCATAATACCAATGAGAAGGCACAGAAGAAGTTTTTCGGTTGCCAATGGGGGCTGGGCCTTTCCATTAGGTTCTATCTTTGATAGAATAAACGAATAGTGGCATATGTATGCTAGGATCCCGGAAATAATGGATCCCCCAAGGTAGATAAGGATCCATACCGATGAGGGAGGACTTGGATCGTCCACGTGTCTCTTCCCCGACGGCTTCTTCTCCACAAAGAAGTCGGACTCCTCAACCTGCTGTATGCTTTCAATTTTCTCGGTTCGCATAGCGTCCCAAGCTCACTTAGAATTATGCTTGAAAAGGAGAACAAACCATAACGGCTGAAGGGTTTTTAGTAATTCACATTGGAGGAAGGGCCTTGTGTCCAATAGAGGCTTTAATGTTTAATTTTCGTCGGGATGATCCCCTTTTCCTTCGTCCCCCATTACATTCCCCTCCTCCCTGGAAGCCCAGAGGGTAAGGTTGTCCCTAAGAAGTTGCATGATTAGAGTTGAGTCTCTGTAGCTTTCCTCAGAAAGAGTGTCCAGCTCCTTGATGGCTTCATCAAAGGCATTCTTGGCTATAGAACAGGCTTTTTCAGAGTCATTGAGGATCTCGTAGTGAAACACAGAATAATTCAATGCAAGGCCCAGCTTTATGGGATTTGTGGGTGTAAGGGTCCTTGCCTTCTCTGTGGCCTCCTTGTAGGACTCTGCCGCATGCTTCGACACCTCCTTGTGCTCTGCCCCTGTGATGACTTCGGCCTTGTATCTGTAGTAGTCTCCCTTCATCTTCAGAAAGAAAATAAAATACTCAACATTCTTTCTTGCCTCCTCCAGGCTCAGTATGTATGTTGTGATGATGTCCAGGACCTCATCGCAGAACTTCAGAAGCTCCTCTTCAACAACCTTTATCTTTTCATCGATGACATAGACCACATTCTGGTCCTTCCCTTCAAGTTTCTGTCTTTCAGAGCATAGCATTCTCCAGCTCGATCTTCTTGAACTCACAAGGTTCTTGTATGCAACGGAAAAGAGGTTTCTTGCCATCACATTGAGAACATGCTTGTCCTCATGTGCGAGCACCACAGCTTGCTTCATCTCCTTTGCCATGTCGTCATATCTTTCTGCCATGTCACTAAGATTTGCCTTCTGTAACGCCTCTTCATACTGCTTGGATACCATTTCTTAAGCCCCCATCTATTTTTATTTTTATTTTTATTCAATAGGAGACGTCAGCAGATTTAGAGAGGATAAAAATTAACCCAGTAGGGCTGATGGACTGGTATCTAAAGAAGTATCCAGACGCCAAGATCCTTGCCGACAGGCTCTCCATGCTGGCACAAACCGATGGGGAGGACATGTCGAAGTACCTTGATTCCGAAAACCTATCTCTAGCAGATTGCATATACACAGAAAGATTGTACAGATCTAGGGATGTCAAAAGGACATTGAGAAGGGTTGCAGCAAAAGAAGGTTCAAGGATAGAAAAGATTGTTTATGAAATGCTCTGCAAGAGAAAGATTGTTTTCGACGACTATCTGCTGAAGCTGTCTTTTATAAAGAGATTTGGAAGGTTTAAGAGGTTTTTTATTGATGGGAAGGAACCTGAATACCGGATGGAGATGATGGTCCACAAACTCCTCTATCTCGGGGAAAATGTTGTTGAGGAAGTTGAGAAAGAGATTGTAAGAGTTCCGGGTGACAAGGCATGGGTTTACATGGGTTTTCTTGGATCTTCTGTGGGGCGGGATGTGATTATGGAGGTTATGAGCCGTGTGAGTATTGAGTTCAAGCCCTTTGTCGGCTCTTTCCTCCAAAAGGAAGATTACTACAACAAGATGTGCAGTGTGATTCTGAAGTCCCCTTCCGAAGAAAGAGGGGCCGTAATCTTGTCAATGGGAGTCCTTGACAAGGCCCAATTCTACAGGTCACTTCTTCATGTATGGTTTTCCGAGAGTGGAGGGAAGAGAAGATTCAACGACCTTATTGAGATAATGAGGGAAGTGAAGGTAGACAGGAGAATGAAGACGGAGATTATTGATGGGTATCTAAACGGGCTTATCTACCAGAGGAGGGTAGGGGAGTTTATGAAGCTATTTAAGCTTGCAAAAAGAATGAAGATCTGCAGAGATGAACACAAGCTGTTTGAAAAGCTTTATAATGCTGTCCGTAAGTACAAAAGAGAAGGGAAGCTGGACCTAAGAAGGTTTCTAGATGGATGCAAGGAAAGAAAGAAGAAGGATTTGGTGTCTCCGTACAGCTGGGAAAGTATACATGAAATGTACAGAGAATGATTGGAAGGCCTGGGGTTTCCTTTCTGCATGGAGGATAAATTTTGTGGGCTCTCATCCTTGGGATGGTAGTGGTAGGAAGAGAAGAGGAGTACTTGAAGCTGGAACGCTATCTAGACATGTTTTTTAGCACAGAGACAGGAGGGATTGTCTACATAAGTGGGGTTCCGGGATCTGGGAAGACACACACGGTGTTGAGACTGATGGAAAAAAGACAGGTCAAGCATCTGTTCTTGAATGCAGCTGGGTTGAGGTTAAAAAGGGATGTTTATAAGTGGATCCTCACAAATCTATCCTGCTGCACCGATCCAAAGCGTATGTATTTAAAAAGTCTCCAGAAACACTTTATGGAATGTATTTCTCACCATGTGGTTGTGATTGATGAAGTGGATATTCTTATAGGAAGGAGCCAAGAAGTGTTATACAATTTGTTTGATATGCCATACCTGGAAAACAGCAAGCTTCTGCTGTTTGTAATTTCCAATACAATGAATCTTCCCGAGAGACTGTTTGAGCCTAAGGTTTGTAGCCGGATAGGAGGGAGAAGAGTTAACTTCACGCCATACACATCTGCACAACTGTGTGAGATGGCTGGAAGTTGCGGAGTGAACAAGGGTTGTGTTGAGCTTGTTTCAAAGAGAATTGGGGGAGTCAGTGGAGATGCTCGAAAGGTAAGGGATGTGATTGAGAGGGTTAAAGAAAGTGAGAGGGGGAGTGAGGCAGGGATATTAGATGTGGACGATATTATGAGAAAAATGTATGTTCCTGTATACACCTACTACCTTCAAAACCTGTCTTCTTATCAAAAAACCATTATATTTCTGGTTAGCGGAAGCGAGCAGGACAGAATGAAAACCAATGAACTTTACGATGAGTTTGTCTCTTTCTGCAGAAGATCTGGAATGAAAGAAGTGGGGTTTTTTGAGTACTTGGATCTCCTCGAGGTGTTAGTGGACTACGGGCTCCTTGGAGTTAGGAGCTTGGGGAAAGAGATTCAATGTATGGTTCTGCGGGAGGAGGTTGAAAAGAGCCTTGGGTCGGACAAGGAGTATCTGGAAATAACCGGGAGGGCGGGGAGTAGAAGATGTTTTTTGAAGAACTCTGGTTAAAATCCGAAGAGAGAAGACCCATCAAATGGATCAAAAACTCAAGCACTTTCTTGACAACTCGAACTTCCGAAGAGACAGGAGAAACAAGAAAAAGAAAGTTGAGACGTCTGGGGGAAAGAGAGAAGCAGGACAGGAGGAGATCTTGATGATTAAGAACGGGCAGATTGTTGTCAATGATGCAAACATGTATGTGGACACACATCGGGATGTGGAGATGGAGGTGATGGAAGACGACCGGATTGTGACATCCTCGACCTTTAGCAAGAAGAAAGGAGCACTAAGGTGGAGCAAAAAAGAGATAGAGCTGTTTTATAAGGCGTTAGAAATCTGTGGGATTGAATTTTCATTAATAAGCTCCCTTTTTCCGAACAAGGAGAGAAAGCACATCAAAGCGAAGTACATAAAGGAAGCGAAGGTCAACCCCGAGAGGATCAACGAGGTACTGAACGAGTATAAAACATTTGATCAGGTGGCATACAACAAGCTCCGAAGCTATCTTCTTGAGTGAAAAAGTTTAATAAATCTGTTCTATCCTCCTATAGGGTTTAGAGTAACTTATCCTTGGCAGTTGATGAGTGGATCTTTGCATTGATGATCCTGGAGATCTGAAGGAACAGCTTGTAATAAGCAAAGACAAGTAAGGTTGCAGCAGCAACCAAGGCCATTCTCATCGATATCGACATATATCCTAGAAAAGGGTACACCCAGGAGTTGTTGAGTCTTTGGAAGTAATGGATTACCATAAAGTAGACAAACCCAAAGATGGCAAAGGTCCAGTAATGTCTTCTTGCTCCATAGATATTGACGCCTACTTGATCTATCAGAAGGAGAATAAATGGGAACAGATGGATGGACATCTCCGATATTAGCGGAGTCCTAACACCTGCCATATAAAGATCCTTATTCTTGAGAAGTGTCGGATCTATGGCATTAAGTGTCCAGAATACTGTTGTCACTAGTCCCTCCAGAGGAAGAGTAATGGAAAGAAAGTCTCTGTACACCTCTTTAATTCTTGAGGCTCCAAAATGTTTTACGCAGTAACTTAGAGACAACGTCATTATTGTCATGTAAAGACTTATCTGGGTGATATAAATGTGGCTTCTTCCAGCAAGCTTGTCGATGAACTTCACCCACTCCTTTGGCTGGGAGTAGTCTGTTGCCCCGTAGATACAAAGTACGAAGAGGATTATCTTGAAGATTTCCTTTGAAGCCAAAAGACGGCTAGAACTTTCCATAAGATTATGTGGCTTTGAAGGATAAAAAGAATCTAGGAGTAACAAACTTTTAATGTATCAATGAAATGAGGAGATGTGATAATCAATGGGTCCCCGACCAATTCAAAAGGATCTATTATCCTCTTTCACTGGCTCATACTTCCCATGAACCAAATCGTTAACTCCAAGAAGGCCTAAGTAACATCCAGTACCGATAAGACATGCCATAAAAATGAAGAGTATCCTCCCAATAGTGTTCATTTTCTTGAAAATTGGATAGGGCCACTTGCCATCTACCGTGTAGAAGTACCAGGTTTCTAGGAAGTATAGAATGCCGAATCCAAATACAAAGGAAATGCATCTCTTCCGTTTTTTTAGCCTCACATCTATTTGGCATATCAGTAGGAGGAGAAGAGGAAACAAATGCTGGGAGAGCTCTGTTAATAAGCTTTCCTGGATTCCCTCACTATAAAGTTTCCTACTTTTCAGGAGAGTTGGGTTAATGAAGTACAAAATCCAAAACAGTAAGGTCACTATGCCCTCTAAGGAGAAGGAAAGAGCCAGCAAGTCTTTGTAAGTGGTTTCCAAACTCTTTCCGACTTTGGTTCTTGTGAGATACCCGATAACTGTTGTAATGATGGTTAAATACAGCGATAGTACAGTAAGGTATACAAATTTTCCCCCAGAAGTTCGATTTATAGACTGAACTACTTGTTCCGGTAAGGCATAGTCCAACGTCCCGTACACACAAAAGCCCAGAAGTGTTACTTTCAATATCTCTTTTAGCATCCTTTTTATCTTTTCCTTTTCCATAAGGGGACGTTGTAAAACTCGAAAAATAATTAAAGCAAAGAGGGTGTGGGGATCTTTTTGTTTTGAATTTTGGAAGAGGGCGAGTAGGGATTCCTTTGGAGAGATGTTGATGGGGCCCGGATAAAACAATAAAAAAGAAGCCCTTCCAAACCTCTGGAAATGTTAAAGATCTATGAGGATATAATCAATGAGGTTATATCCAGGCTTGAGCATGCCGAGGACGAGGCCAGCATTAGTAAGTCTGCTATCCATGAACTCCGAAACGAGTGGAGGGAAAGGCTTATTGAGTACACACAAGGGGAATGGGACGAGGACAGGATTGTTCAGAGAGGCGGAGAACAGGGATATCGGCACGTAAGGCCTTCAGAAGGGTCTGGAAGTGTTTTTGGGGGGAATCCCACGATGGAGAAGGAGCCTGGGATGTTTGAGGACTACGAGAGCTTGAGCGGATCGAGTGGAGACTCGGAGATAATAGGAAAGAAGGTTACCGCTGGGAACTGTATGGTCTGTCTGTATGTGAAGGTCAACATGTCAAAGGGGAAGTGGAAGTGTACATTTAAGCAGGGTTTTATCAGCATAGGGAAGATAGACTTTGTGTTTAACTCCGCCCAGGGGGAGCTTGAGTGGTGAAGAGATTTTATTTAATAAAGGATCCCTGTATATTTGGTAAACGTTTGAGAAGTTGGCAGGATAAGCCCTGGAAATGGGGATCAAGCAGTTATCCAAGCTCCTGAAAGAGAATTGTGCGAAAGGAATTAAAGAAAGGCCTTTGGCATACTACTCGTCGAAGAGAATAGCAATTGACGCTTCGATGTCGATGTACCAGTTTCTGATAGCTGTTAGATCTGATGGATCATCACTGGGAAACGAAGACTCCCCAACATCGCATCTTGTAGGATTTTTCTACAGGACTATCCGGATGGTGGAGCTAGGAATAATACCTGTGTATGTATTTGATGGAGTACCTCCCGAGGTTAAGATGAAGGAGCTAGAGAAAAGAAGCGAAAGAAGAGCAGCAGCTGATAAAGAGTACAAAGAGGCGTCTGAAATGGGGGACAAGAAGCTTATGGAGATGTACGACAAGAGAAAGACAAAGGTGACTGGGATGCATGTTGAGGAGTGCAAGAGACTTCTTGGGCTGATGGGGATACCGTTTGAAACAGCACCCAGCGAGGCAGAGGCATACTGTGCTTTCCTATGCAAGAAGAAGGCTGTGTACGGTGTTGCAACAGAGGACATGGATGCTCTGACATTTGGGTCACCTGTGGTGTTGAGAAACTTCAGTGGCTCCCAGAGCAGAAAGCTTCCTATTGTAGAATACAACCTCCCGGAGCTATTGGAAAGCCTTTCCTTGGAGCACGAAGAGTTTATTGACTTGTGCATTCTCCTCGGATGTGATTACTGTGGCACATTGAAAGGAATAGGGCCTAAGAGAGCACTGGGGTTGATTAAAAAGCATGGGGGCATTGAGAAGATTCTCCAGAGCGAGAATTTGGAGGTTCCCGACGGCTGGAGATATAGGGATGCCCAGAGGATATTTGGAAGTCTTCCGGAAATTGGAGATGCAAGAGAGTTTAATATTTCATGGGGGTCGATAGACAGAAATGGGATTGTGAGCTTCCTTGTTGAAGAGAAGGGATTTGACTTGGAAAGAGTCAACAGAGGGATTGAAAAGCTTGTGAACTCTCGAAAGAAAGGGGTCCAAGGGCGTCTAGATGGGTTCATAGCAAGGAGCAGGTGAGTCTTCTATGGCAGTTACAGGTTTTTATACATCAAGTTCCTCAGATACAATGGCCTACAACCAGACACGTGCTTTTTGAAGCTGGACATATCCACAAGTAGAACACCCTCCCTGTCTATGAGACCGAAGTCAAGAATGTCAAGGAAGTAAAATAGGATTTCCATGTTAGTTACTCCCCTGAGCTCGTTGGCATCTGATGTAAAGGCCCGAAACTCTGGCACACAGCTGATATACTTTATTCTTCTTTTGAATGCCATCATTGTAAGGGCCACATGGACAGGGTTCAGTAAGGAGTATAGAGTTTCTATGGAGTATTCTGGAATGGAGTACTTTTTCAAGACTATTTTCTTCAACAGAACTGAAATGCTTGGATCGATATTGTATTGTCTCTGGATTTCTTCTTCATTGTCTGTGGCGGCAAGTTGCATATGCAGAGTTCTGTATAGCTCAAAAGGAAGAAAACCTGTGAAAAATATCCGGTGATTGAATCTTGACTTGATACGCCTTTCCAGTCTGTCCAGAGAAGTGCACGAGTTCGATACAAGAAGCAGGCAGCAGGGATGGGTCCTGGTCTTTTCAAGATAATGGTATACGTGCAGCTGACGGGAAATGGGCATTTCTCCCTCTATATCAATAAAAAAAACCTTTCCGTCGGGACTTTCGTCTTTTGGAGTGGTTGGGAGGACTTTAACCACTGTTCTGCTTATCTTTTCTGCATGGCTCTTCACCACCCCAACGATTGCTTGAAGTATTTCTTGGTCTGGCCCACACAGGAGAAGATGCTCCCCATTTTTGTCAATCAGACGTGTTATCTCGCAGATGGTTTCCTTGAAGCACTCTCCGACAATCTTTGCTGTGCCATACATCGGGGACGCAAAAAGAGTTGGTCTTGAACAGAAAAAATGCTAGATCCCGGGTTCGAACCGGGGACACCTAGATCTTCAGTCTAGTGCTCTTCCACTGAGCTAATCCAGCTATAAAGTCCATCCCACCAATACTTCCAGACTCTGCCCCCACATAATCATCGTTCTGTTTACCTTGAGCCCAGGAATGGATCACGATCCCAACAACGCCTCTTTAAGAGATCTCCTCTCTTCCCCACACACAGATCTTCTTCAGATAATGCAGTACATGCATGAACATCCATCTGTAGGCGTCTGGCAATACATATGCAGTAGAATTAGACATTCCAGTCCCCAGATTCGATACCTTCCTCAGCTTGTCCATGTGTTTCTCTACAACAAAGATAGAATGTCTAGCAAGCCAATGCACGCTCTCCTTAGTCACTGGGCTGGAAAAGATAGGGAGTTTTGCTGTGCACTATACTTCCATCTGAGAAGCGCTCTTGAAAGCAACAGCGACATAAGATCTATATCTTGCTACTTTCTGATCTGCGACATATTCGAGACCGAAAGAAAGAGGATGTGCCGGAACACAAGGATCCTGGAGCTGCAGTATAGATACAAGACAAAAACCGGTAGAACCCTTGGAACACTTGTTGCAAGAAAGGGATATCCTCCCCTTCGAGGAATCCTCCTGTTCTTTGTGAAAGCCGTGTCATGGATGGTTCATCCAAGACTCTTTAAGAGAATCCATGATTATGAAGAAATGTTCCTGGAAACAAGAGAGGTATGTAACATCAATGTGAAAAGGGATTTAAGATTTGGGAATGCATTCGATGGCCCCGGAGTAAGCTCAAGCATCTCGTTTCTCGAGTCCCTAGTTGAGATCCCAAGTAGGTTGAAGAAGCTCCCTCGGCACTTAAGGCAAAGAGGACTAGACATGGAGATCAAGCTTCTAAACCATAACCTGCCTGCAAAGGTATCTCTTCCATTCCATTCGGGAAGGTTTGTGCTGACTGCTAGAGTCGAGGAATCGTTTCTACTAGATTCGGCAGAAAACTCTCCTTTTCTCGTTGTATTTGAGACTGCACTAGAAGTGCCAAGAAGAAGTTGTGCAAAAGAGGAGATCAAAGATGCATTGTTTTTGAAGCAACAGCTGGACGCAGTCAATGGGCTTTCCTCTCTAAGCGAGATAAATGTTGTTAAGGAGAATGTGATGACCTCTATAGAAAAGATTCTGATGACCGAAAGATACGAAAATACTTCTCTTGAGAACTCTCCAAACTTGGAGGCTTGGAGAAGTGATGAAGAAAAAATAGACAAACATCTAGATGACATTCATGTTCAGCAGAAGATTTCTAAGAATTCTGTTGATGCAGGAATGCTTTTTATGAACCATAGATCGTACTCTGCAGGACAGTTAGCAGAAGGAAATAGCTCCTTTGGAAAGAGCGAGGAGGAAAAGAAGCTTGGAGGCTCGGCAAGCTATAGGCGCCATAGCGGATGGATACTTAAGAAAGCTGAACTTAGAAGAACCTCTTTGTTCAATGATGTTGCTGGATGGACGGCAGAGTCCGTGATTGTAAAGACAGGAAACTCTCTAAGACAGGAGCTAATGGCCCACCAGGTTCTTCAAGAAATGAAGAAAATCTGGAGAAAAGAGAATAGTCCTATTTGGGTCCAAGCTTATCAGATCTACCTTGTAAGTGACACTAGTGGAATAATAGAGACGGTGGTGGATGCTTTGTCAATACACAAGATCAAGAAAAAGATGATGTCGGAAAATAAGAATTACTCTCTGAAGAACTACTTCACAGAGTCCTTCGAGCCAAACAGCGAAAAGTACAGGAGCTGCTTGCGAAACTTCCTCTACTCTCTTGTGGGATACTCCCTAGCCACATACATTCTACAGGTCAAGGACAGACATAACGGAAACATAATGATTGATGGGCAAGGGCATATCATCCATGTTGACTTTGGATTTATAATGGGAAATCATCCGGGTTTCTACTGTGTCGAAGCAGCGCCATTCAAATTCTCAAAAGAGTATCTTGAGCTCCTCGAGGGTCTGATGGATGAGTTCAAGGACCTGTTTCTTCAGGGGTACATGGCACTGAGAAAGCACAGCAGCAGTCTTTTCAGGATCATGGAGACGATGCCAGGAAGCTCTAGTGTAGAGTGCTTCAACAGGAGAGAGCTTCAAAACTTCAAGGATAGGTTTCGGATGGATCTCAACGAGGAGAGGGTTGAGGAACACGTGACATACTTGATAAATAAGAGCCTTAACAGTATGGGAACGGGGCTGTACGATTCCTACCAATACTTTTCATATGGATATCTTTAGACAAGGATTAAACAACTTTTTGGACGAAGGGGATCTTTATTATGTTGCTTAGAAGAGTTCGGCTACCAAACAAGCCGCTGGTGATATTGTCTTGGAAGAACTCTGTATACATTGGAGATGCCCACGGAGTTGTGTATGAGATGAAGCATCCGTATATTGCTCCAGTGGCCATATTCCAATCTCCAGGACCGGTATCTGCGTTGGATGGAGCAGAATGCCTGTACTATGGGAATTGGGATGGAGACATAGGAATAGTTGGCGGAGGAAAGATTAATCTGGGAAACCATATGGTGAAGTGCATGGTTGTTCACGGAGACACAGTGTATGCCTCGGTGGGTTTGATGGTATATGGTCTAAGTCTTGAATTGAAGATAAAGTGTTCTTACGAGGTTAAGCACAAGGTTTTGTGTATGACTTCCTTCCAAGGGTCGGTCTATTGTGGCATGGGAGTGTCATTTCTATCACGCATTCATAATGGGCTTGAGATTGTTGGAAGGAGTTTGCATGATACCTCGATCTTTTGCATTTCAGGAGAGTATACCGGATCTGCAGACGGAAAAGTCCTAAAGCAGGATTACGATGAATTAGAGAATGCTAAAGAGATCTACAGAGGGAAAAACTGGATCAGATCAATGTACAACCAGCATTTATTTTCTGATGGAAGAGATGTAATGGGTGACATTGATGGTCTGAAGGGAAGCTTGGGGAGCGGAGTAAAGCTCATGTATTCTCATGAAGAAGATGTGGTGGGAGTGGTTAGAGTAGGAGGCATGATTATCTCGATTGGACTGGACTACTGCTGCACCATCCTTGAAGTGGAGCCAAGCCTCAGCATGGAGGAAGAAAAGGAACTAGCGGAGCTTATGAACGGATAGGGTGTTCTGTTTAACAGAATGTGGAAGCCTATTTGTTATGACAATGCTTAAGGCCTAGGAAGTCGTAAACAAAGCCAAAATGTTTCTGCCTCCTGAAGCAAACACAAGGGAGAGAAGAAGATTTGATCTGGACGACCTCCGGGTTTACTATCTAATATGTGAGGAGCTTGGGATAGCTGAGGAGGAGCACATCCAAAAATCTTTCTATTACCTTATGAAATGGGCAGGGCAAGATAAGTTTGATGGAGAGGTGGGGCTTCTTAGGAATTACATAATGAAGATTAGAAAAGAAAAGCAAAATAAGCCTGGTGAGTGGAGCATGCTAAGGATGTAAGAGAAGATGCTCCTTATACCCTAAATAAAAAAATCCAGATGGCTTCAGTCCTCCTTTCGCCAATTTGATTCCCCAATACTATTTTATTTATCACTATCCACGAGTCTGGTAGACCATCAACAAGGCACATGAGAGAACAACAATTATAACAAACTCTATCATGCCGAACAGAATGATCAGGATCGGCAGAAAAGAAGGCTTTTCCGATAGAATTCTGAATCCTCGTTTTCCAAGGGCCGAGCAGACCTTCCCGGATATGGCTGCCGTCATCCCTACCATCATACATGCCGAGAAGTATGAAATGCTCTTTCCCATGTCTAGCTTTTCATCGATGTTGGTCGCGATGATTAAGGCAACAAGGAAGCTGCTGAAAAATATTGTTGATATCATTATCATGATAAAGTATGTGGGCCCGAGTATGGATCTATTCTGACTGCATAGAATCGATGCTGCTCCCGAGGAAACCATGCCTTCGCATGCACCATAAACTGCAAGGGCTATCTCAATGGCAAGGCCCAAGGAGACAATCGAGAGAGCTGTATCACTGTCACTGCCTGCCTCCATCGGAATGATGGGTCCCACCAACAAAAACATCAAATTCATTCACTTTGAAAACAAGATCCCCGACGCTTTCAATGGGGTTGCTTAAGTACCATGGGGTGACCGAGCTGTCGGGAAAGCCTGGATCTGGAAAGACTGCCATTGCCATCGAGGAGTCGAAGGAGTTTCCAACCATATATCTGACAACAACAGCGTTCTGCATAGAGAGATACAAGGGGTCGTCTAAAGAGGTGATGGATCGTGTGGTTATAAAGTACATCCCGACTATCGGGCATCTGGCATCTTTTGCTATGAACTCGATAGAGAGGATTGTTGTGGAAAGTAACACCAGGTTGATTATCATAGATAGCTTGGATCATCTTCTTGCCACAGAAGGCATGGGGATGTCGCGGGGTGTTCTTTTTGGAATCATCAATAAGCTCAAAAGAGTGAGCCAAAAGCATTTGGTGAATATTTTGGTCGTTACATGTCACTACGGGACCTGGACTGTTGGGTCCTTTTGCATACCCAATCCTGTCCTTGGGCTTCAATGGATGTATATGGTGAACACGAAATACATTTGCAGCAGAAACGGAGAGAAAAGAACGCTTAAGCTTGTTCGTTCTCCTTTGGCAAGCTCTGGGACGTGGGAGTTTGAGATTGGGCCGTCTAGGGTATATATTGTGTCGGAAGCCTTTGAGTAAGGCCTATCTCACTGTCTCTAGTAAATATTTTATGCTTCTTAAACCGTTTATATTCCATGACAGACAGAACAGGACCTCCTCTCAGGATCCTCTCGGATTCGCTCAGGAAGTTTAGATATATCTCTGGTGCCATGTTTTACGGCAGAAGGGAGGTGTCTCTCATAGAGGTTGCTGGAGTGTGTGTCCATAGAGATGGGAAGCTTGCTCGGATGCTAGATTTCTGTGGAGAGGTCCTGATTGAAACAGGAGGCCAAGAGATCTTCTTGGACTTGGCGTATCTGTTGGTGTGTAGAGTGTACATGAAAGATGGAAGAATGAACTTGTGTTGCAAATCCGCAAGGAGGCTGGGAATTTTTGAAGAGATGTTCTTTTGGGCAGAGGCTTCTAACCTAAGAAGATCATTAAAATACAACCGAAACAGACATTGAAATTTAATATTAAAGATTGCTTGTCTTCAGGTCCTTTGAGACGTTGGAAACAATCTTGTTTTCAGGTTTTTCAAGTAGCTCCGGGTCCGAATACCCCATTTGGAGATGGACAGCATATTTGCTCCTGTCAAGAACCTCTTTACTGAATTCAATCTTGGATTTGGTGGCAAGAGCAGGCCCAATAAATGGCCCTTTAAATATCTTTTCCTTTTGCAACTGCCTGCTTAGTGCATAAAGACATATGACAACCTGTTTCAGATCCTTTGCTTCAAATAGGTCGTTGGTCTGAAATAGCTCGTATTCATTCATCTTGAGTTTTTTAAGTCCGTTAATAAACGAGCATATGTTTTCCCTTTGCACAAATATTTGCTTGGACTCCTTATACTTGACATCGAGTTTTGAAACCTTATTAAGGAATCTGCAGAGCCTTACTCCATCCTTGAATAGGTCATGGAATGTCCCAGCTTCAAACTTCTCTCCAAGGACAGTCTGGATCCATAGTGTCACTTCCTCTTGTTGCTTATCCATTCCAGGGCATCTGTTTTATGATTTACTTATCAAACCAGCATCAACAAAAATTAAGGTTCAATAATATAGCCATCCAAAAGGGGAATAATTGAGACATGGAGATTTTATTGGGTTGCTCCCTTGGGCTTCTGGATAAGGAAGTCTAAGAATACAATCATGGTTACCACTGTTACAATGGAGGTGACCAATGTACTAAAGAGAAGCGACAGAACAAAAATCCCTGTCACTGCCCATGAGGCTGTGCAAGTGGTTAGAAGGAGGAATAAGAAGATTGTCTTAATGGCTCCCATTCGGTCTCTATGGAGATTGACTTTCTTTCCTTCAAGATCTGTGGTAAGGATTTCATATGTAACTTGTAAGCTCCCATGGCAAAGTCTGTTTATGAAGTATCTCTGTAAACCTATTGCTGAATCTCTTAATGTGTCAATGGGCCTTTGCTTTCTTCTGGAAAGGAAATGGCTCTTCAGGGCAAACGATCCTGAGTATTGCATCGAGAGAGAGTTCCCATTTTTGTACCACAGGTACTTCATCTGGTCGTAGATATTCTCCTTATTTCCAATGTCGAAGTGGGAAAGTTGTTTGGAAAGAACATGCTCTCCAATGATGAACTGAGATATGTTTGTTCTGTCCAAGCAATCAATACAATTTGTACGAATAACACCATTTTGAGAACTTTCTGGCCCTTTGTATCCAAATAGGGAAAGAGTTTCGTCTACTAGACCCAGAAATCTCTCCTGAGTATCACCTTCGAAAATCCCTCCTTCCTCAAAGAAATTGAAGTGTACTCCCTTCTTGTTGTTTCCAAGCAATTCACTTTCATATGCATCGTGTAATTCTCCTTCGTATCCAGAGCTTCTTATGAGGTTCAGATATAAAACATCGCCATACTTGCTCCTCATTATGTCGTCGGCTAGGTGAAGTATTTTCCTATTGCTGATAACTATCTTTGGATTGTATTCTCTCCCAAGAACATGCTTCCACATCAAAGGAATCGACCCTCGAACCTGTAGGTGCGATGTGGTCTTCTCCCCCTCATAAACAATCTGCTCCGTCTCAACATAGTTCGAGACATATCCCGATGAATCCGATCCTCTGGAAAAGTATCTTGCTCCTGCTCTTCTCCAAGACCTTCTTGAAATCAGTCTCAAACATACTGCTCCAACATCTATGGACCCAAAAAACCCCTGTATGCAGCTCAGAGAAAACAGAGATCCTTGATCTCCAACATGTTTTAGGAACCTCTCAAGTGGCAGGGAGTTGAAGAGGAAATCCAAGTCGTCGTCCTTCTTTATACTTATCGACTTGTGAAGGGGATATGTGCTGAAATAAATCCCTGTATTTCGGAGAAACTTTCTTACCTCTTTCATCTCACTTGAGAAGTTCTCTGTCTTCGACCTCTTTAGCCGAATGATTTCTACATCTTGGATCTCGTAGACAGCATGTTCATACATCATTCCTCTTAAAACAGCATCTACAACCAGAATGAGATAAGAGGACTTGGAAATCGTAACTATTCCATAAACTCCGTATGAGTGATAAACAGACTTTCCCGAGTCCATCTTTTGTCTCTTCAAGATCAGAGTTGTGTTCTTATCGATATTCTCGAGCATGATTTCCTCTGGAGAGGTAGAGACTTTCAAACTTGTTCCCATATTCATTCCAGGGGTCTTCAGGGTTGGGAAAATATTGATTATATGAAATAATGATTTATCTCATCATAGACCAAGAATTTTGAAAGTAGAGGAGATATGAAGCGAAAGGGTAGTATAAAGAACAAGAAAAAAAGAAAGGCGAAAATTATATCTTCTACAAGCAATGGCATGCAGTGTCCATTGGTCGATCCCATTATACAAGAGAGATAAGTAAGTCTCCTTGCAGCAGACCTAGCAGTTTCCTCTCCCTAATTAACTTGTTAAAGAAATATAATTTATCTTTCGGTCTCTTAAATAATTCGAAAATTGTTGGGGGTATGGACAACTTTGGAGGCAACTTCTTTAATTCTTATAACAATAACTCTACCAGAGAGACAGAAGGAAGCCAATACTTTGATCCTTACTTTGTCAAGCATCGAAAAAGAACAACGAAAGCACAGCTCAAGGTTCTGGAGGAAACCTTCGAGACCAACATCCGGCCGGATGCAAACATGAGGAAGAAGCTTGGGGAAGAGCTAGGAATGACGCCTAGAAGTGTCCAAGTATGGTTCCAGAACAGAAGGGCAAAAATCAAAAAGCTCACACAGAAGAAGATGATGCAGCAAGAAAACACAGACAACACCAAGGGCCAGGAGACAGCCCATACACCAAGCCCATCAAAAGAAAGCAAATACAACGGCTATCACCCATACATGCCCATCCAGGGACCTTTAGAAGAGTTCAATGTATATCCAAGAGATAACAGCATCTATAAACATGCAATACCGCAAGGAATGGGATCTCCGGTGATGTATGAGGGCTTTGGATACAGAGGGCATGAAGAATACGGATATCCCTATGTACAGAGATATGGAAACGGAGAGTACTATCAAATGCAATATCCGTATGGGATGATGCAGGCTCAATGGCACCAACCTCCAGGATTCCGTGACGAAGATTACTATCGCTCTACTAGAAAACAGCAATATAGAGGAGGCGCACCCAATCCTGAAAAGATGTAGTCTTCGCTGGGGTATGTCCATAAATTCACGGCCTGCAAGAATTAGACTTGCCACAGAATTTTATATCTTTAATAATATTAAAACTTTAGGTAAATGCCTTGGTCTTGGTAAGACCATTTTTGCAATTTATCTACTTACATTTGTATTAATAAAAAGGAGAAATTCAGGAAGAAAACGAAATAAAGCGTAGAAGGCCCATTTAATACCAGGCATTACTTGTATCGGCATAGACATCCATGGGATCCGCTTTTTGAGCACTTGGAATCTTCTTTTCTGTCCGAATCCGAGCACCTACACTTTTCCATCTCTCCCGATGAGCAGGGGGGACATTTGCATGAGTTATCAACGCATTCACTGTTCTTACAAGTCTTATTTCCCTTCATAGAGCTTTGTTTTTTTGTCTATAAAAGCTTTCAGATGACCATTGAAACAACTCCAACTCATTTCGATAGCTGTCATTATGAATGGTGCCATCTGACAAATGATTGTGGTCTTCCACTACACCCAAGCTCAGGTTAAAACCTATCCATTGGAGGATCAAAGAGAATGCTATCTTCGTGAGCCTCCCCTCTCCTTCTGAAATAACGTATTCCAATAAAGATGAGATATGACAAGATGAAGATGGCAAGGAAAATGAATACAATTGTGATAACATCGCTAGGAAATCCCCAAAAGTGGAAAATAGATCGTTGAGAACGGCTTCCACATTCCAAACGAGGTATCTTTAGCACATTGTATGATCCTCTGCTATTCCAGAATGAGTTCTGATTCAGATATCCCCAGATTTGAGAGAATGTAGCTCTTGGAGATGTTTCTAGGAAAAGAGCAATCGAGCTTGCAACTATTGCTGCCGATAGGCTAGTCCCTGCAGCACTGTTTTCTCGAAGAACCTCCTCTCCCAGTGCAAATATCCTCACACAATCTCCATGATTTGAGAATTTGGATACTCCAGCATACTTGTTTACAGACCCGACGTTGATGACTGACTTCGAGCTTCCAGGAGAGTAATTGCAGGACTGGTCGTGGAGATTTCCAGCGGGTGTGACAACTACCATTCCTCGACTAGATATATGGTCGACAACAGCGTTTAAAGCCTCGGAATAAGGCCCGGAAACCCCAAAAACAAGAATCCCTGGCCCTCCTTTGCTTTCAAGGCTTTCTAATCCGTAAATCATGTCAGAAAGCATAACCTTTCCATCGCACCCGACTACATCAAGGACATTCAGATGACTGTCCTTGGCAAATCCAGTATCTCTTCCCACCAGAAGAGAGGCCATCGTGTCTCCGTGCGTGTTGCATGATTCGAGACGTCCACTTAGATTGCAGACGTTGTTTACAGGTTTGACTGTTGTATCCAGGAGAAATATGCTTACTCCCTTTCCAGTATGATAATATTCGTAGAACCCAAAAAAACTTGCCATCATTCTTTTGATCTGAAGTACTCGGAAGATCCAGTTGTCATAAAAGTAGTTGTTGAAGATGATATTTTCATAATACTTCATCAGATACATGTAGTTTGGAATGCTATTCTGAAATGCAGACACACCGTATATCTTGTCTTCCTCTATATGCATGCCAATCCCACTACCTTTTTTCATCACATTCTCATTGTTTGAGCAAAAGGACACACCTGTAACATTCTTAGTATATTGTCTCTTGATCTTCCCGTTCTGTCCCTCTACAAAGGCAGAGATGTTTGACAGGTCTCCATCATGTACGTCCTTCGTCAAGATATAACACCTCTCCCTTCCAAAAGTGTAATTGTCGTTGCCTTTACATTGAGTATCGTCCAGGTTACTACCTGTCTTTATCTGTCCCTCATATCGGGCTACAGAGGGAATCTGAGCATCTTTCCTGGGCTCTTCAACTTCTACCACAACCTCCTTGACCACAGTTCGAACTTCAGTCTGTACCTCTATAGAGGGTATGTCTGTAGGATTTCCCGCTTCGTATGAGTCTTTGTTTCCTTGAAAAAGAATTCCAGGTGGGTTTTCCTCCTGACCTTCTTGGATAGACTTCTCCAGTCCTATAATCTCACCTGTACTCACATCTTCACTACCCCACACCCTTTGTGATACTATTAGAACCATAATTCCCATTAGAAACATCTACTTCTCCTTCACATCGGGCAGAAAGTAAATCCTTGTTCCCAAAGATATGATACCCATGTTTCACTTTCCATCTGCAGTAGAACTCAACAAATGAAATCAGCCGACAATCGTCTTTGTTACATAAACAACCCATAAAATAGACTTTAATGGTTATTCATCTTTTTTTTCCATTCAACAGGACATATCTCCCCATTTTCGTCGTTGAAGGTGATAGCATCAATTAAACGGAGGATCTCGCTAACCGACCTTCCAACTGCATGGTAATTGATGCTTAGGTGTTTAACATCCAGATCCTTGGAGAGTATTACCGTGCCTCGCATGGGGTGTCCGTTCTCCTCATCAAACATCTCAAACTGATTGCAGAGTTCCCTCTTCATATCCCATATCATTGGCCATGAAACACCTAGGATCCCGCCATTTTCCCTTGATATTGAGGCCCATGCACGATGTGAGTAGACCGAGTCGCAGGAAACAAACAGAACTAAGGCATTCCTTTTGAGAAACTCCTCTTTGAGATCGCAAAATCTGTTGACCTCTGTAGGACATACAAAGGTGAAATCTAAAGGGTAAAAAACAATCACAACATATTTCCCTCTGTAGTCTTCAAGAGAAATCTCCTTGATTTCTCCATCAACCAGTGCCTTGTATTTGTTACTAGTAAGAACTTTAGGAAATTTCATTAGGGTTGAGTTAATCTTTCTACAAATATAGGGGAAGACATTCCATATCTGGATCATTAAGAGACCTAATCCATTAGGCCTTTGGATACCATTCATTGTTTAATAGCTCTTCCAGCTCATACAATTCGTTGCAGAAGAAGCCTTTCTCTCTTGCAAGATTAAGAAGCTTCCTAGCCTTTACAAAGTTTTCTTTTTCCATGATGTTTCTTCTTGCCATGATGAACACCGACTCCTTGTACTCCAGCAGCTTGTATCTTTCCATGTTCAACTCAATCTCCTCGAGAGTCTTTTTAATAGCATAGTTGGATATCAGATATCCCGATGCCCTTTTGTACAACCCAAGATTCACATCATGCTTCACTCTATACTTTAGAAATGAACCTATGTCTAGCGTCTTAAGGGCTTTGGTGTATTCCAAGAGAATCATACCTTTCTCATGGTCCTCGGACTTCCTAATGACTTTGTTATCTATCGAGTTTATTGCCTCGAACATTTCAAGAAAGAGTGGGGTGCGAGGGCCTTTGGTGTGTGAGTTTAGTCTTTGTAACGTCAATTTGATATATACACCCACGACTTAATTCTCAAGGAGACTGCTTAATGGAAAAATTTGTGCCCTTGCCAAATGAGCTGCAGGAAGTTCAACGCACCGAGACATGGATCTTTGCAGTTCTGCCCAAGGAAAAGATCGAAGACAATCAGGCCGTCTGTAGGGGCGTTTCCGGCTGACGATATCTCCCAGCCTGTGCATCTGACTGGATTTATGGGGTACAAGGCAGGGATGACACATGTGATAAGGACTAAGACCCAGGTTGCAAAGAACAAGCAACTTTCTAGGGAGGTGATGGATGCAGTGACTGTGGTTGAAGCACCGCCGATGGTTGTGTATGGGATTGTGGGATATGAGAGGACTGTGACTGGACTGCACAGACTCCCGATTGTCACGGCATCCTATGTGAACGATGGAGTTCTCCGCAGGATGTTTGGTAACAAGTACATGGAGAAGGAGGCGGCGGCCCAGTTCTGCCGAGGAGAAGTGACGGAGTCCCGGGTTGAAGAGATCAAGAAGAGGGCAGAGTGTGTGCGAGTGCTTGTTCAGACACAGCCGGAGATGGTGAAGACACTTGGGCTGAAGAAAGCACACATCGCGGAGATACAGTTGAATGGAGGAAGCATCTGCGAGAAGGTTGAGTGGGCTCTGGAGAGGCTTGAGAAGGAGATCCAGATTGCAGAGGTGTTTGGAGAGAATGAGAACATCGATGTGATTGGGGTGACGAAGGGAAAGGGATTCCAAGGAACAGTGAAGAGGTTTGGAGTACGAAAGCAGCCGCGCAAGTCTCGAAAGGGGATCCGAAAGGTTGCATGCATTGGAGCATGGCATCCGAGCCGTGTGATGTACTCTGTTGCACGAGCAGGGCAGATGGGGTTCCATAGAAGAACAGAGAAGAACAAGAGGGTGTACATGATTGGAAATGGAAGCACCAAGATCAAGACTGAGTTTGACCTAACCGAGAAGGCGATTTCGCCGATGGGAGGATTCCCTCACTATGGAGAAGTGAAGAACGACTTCATCATGGTGAAGGGGGCGGTTGTCGGGCCACGGAAGAGGGTTGTGACGCTTCGAAAGAGTCTTACACAGCAGAGGCCGAGCGAGGAGCTTGTGATCAAGTTTGTCGACACATCGTCGAAGATAGGACATGGGCGGTTCCAGACAAGTGCAGAGAAGAAGGCATTCTACGGAGCAAAGAAGGCAGAAACAGTCGCCGAAGTCCATTAAACTCTTCAATATTATATATGTCCTTACTTTAGATGACTCTGATTTGTATTTCCATTCTAATTGGCTTGGGAAATATTCGCCTTTTCTTTTGATTATTTATTCATATTTTTAACCGCTGAATATGATAAGCTCAATCGGCTTTCTTCCTGGTGGAGTTTCAATAGAGAGACTCAAGGAGTTTGTGTATGACGAGGACATCCATCGAGCATTGGACTATCTTGGAATTCCGGTTGTCGACAAGTCGAAAATGGCTTGCGACGATGACATCGACGAGTCGGAGGAGATAGTAGAAAACGACATTATAGTCTTCTGCACTCCAAACGAGGATGATGTGAGTTTCTTGCAGTTTTATGTACAGAACAGAGAATGCACAAACATTTTCCTCCACCACGACACATATGTGTTCAGCACTATTTGCGATTCTACCCAAGCCGTCATTGGAGGAGAGACGTATGTTGCACTGGCCACATTTGAGAAGGACATTATGGTGTTTGATCCATTTGTGAGAAACCCGGTGCTTCCTCAAGTTCTTCTTAAAGGACATGAGGAAGCAGTTCTGTCAATAGAGTGTTCCAATGGAGTGCTCTTTAGTGGAGGTCTTGATTCAACGATTATTGAATGGGATACTGAAAAGGCTCTTCCCAAAAATAGAATACAGGCCATGGGACCTGTGAATAAGCTTGGAACCTTGAATTCATCGGTGATTTATTCTGTGGAAAACTCTCTGTATTGGACAGATAGAGAGATTAGGTTTGATGGAGAAGTTGAAAGAATAAGGATTATGGATAATAAAATGCTTGTATCGGACTCCACAGGGATCTTGAGACATTATGACCTAAGAAATGTATCTGATCCGGTTATGGAGAAGAGAATCCACGAAGACTCTATTACAGGAATCGATGTGCTTGGAAGTAATGTGTATACAGGATCTCTGGACGGAAGCATAAAGATTGTAAGCCTTGAAACGTTTGATGTTATGAACAGTGAAGACGTCGAAGAGAAGATATTTTCTCTAAAGGTGCATGAAGACGGGTTTTATGTGTATGGAGGAGAGAAGAACGAGCCCGAGCTTAGATACATCGACTGCTCTAAAGACGAGTGATTTCCAATAAATCATCTTAACAGATGTTTAGTAGAGATTTTGAAAGTTATTAGCTTGGATCCCTGGAAATGGCATGCACAAGATGTGGGGTGTCCCAAGCCATAGTCATCCGGCCTAAGGATAAGAGTAAAGTCTGCAAGGCATGTTTTTTCAATGGTTTTGAGGAGGATGTCCATGAAACAATAACATCCTCAAAGATGTTCAAAGAAGGAGACAAGATTGGAATCGGGGTGAGTGGGGGAAAAGACAGTACGGTGCTGGCCTATGTATTGGACCTTCTCAACAAAAGGCATAAGTATGGGATAGAGCTTATACTACTCAGTGTAGATGAAGGAATAGCAGGATACAGAGACCACTCCATCGAAACGGTATGCAAGAACAGCAAAAGCTTTGGATTGAAGCTTAGGATAGTGTCATTTGAAGAGATATTTGGAGTGACGATGGATGGGATTGCTCATAAAACAGGGAAGAGAGGAAATTGCACATACTGTGGGGTGTTCCGTAGGCAGGCTCTAGAAGAGGCGGCAAGGGAAATGGGAGTAGATATGATAGCAACAGGACACAATGCAGATGACATGGCCGAAACAGTTCTGCTTAATGTAATTCGAGGAGACATTTCCAGGCTTGGAAGATGCACTCGGGAAAAGACAAAAGAGCAGAAAAATGGAGACGGAAAAGTGATATCGCTTTCGAGACTCAAGCCGTTTAAGCACATTTATCAGAAGGAGATAGTTCTTTATGCATTTTACAAAAAGCTGGAATATTTTTCAACGGAATGCACATATTCTTTTGGAGCATCTCGGGGAGACCTCAGAATGCTGGTGAAGCAGCTGGAAAGGGAAGATCCGAGAGTGATACTGGAAGTGATAAGAAGTGGGGATCTGCTTCAGCAGAAGGAGTGCATGGACAGAACACCTGGAGAGTGTGTGATGTGCGGGCATTCGACATCCTCCGGGGATACCATATGCAACGGATGTACTCTGATCAAGAGATTGGGTAATACAAAACCTAACTATTGAGGTTTACTTGAACAGGCTGCTTTTCTATCGAGATCCTTTTCAAGAAGCCAGACTGATATGTGGGAGACCCAATACACAAATGTGACAATACAACTATATACACAAAATATTCTGACGTCTGGAAGAAACGTCATGATAGACACAAAGACATATACCAAGGCTGTTGCCCACGTGCTCCTATGAATTCCAAGGCGTTCAATGTGATTTAATAGGATTATGTATCCCATGAATGTTGAACACAGAAGATTGAAGACCGAGGATGGCTCATTGAACCTCGACGAAAGAAGGATGAATCCTAGGAAATAGGATGTCAAGCCAAGTATTTGGTTGCTTGATGTTCTCTTTGGTATGTTTATACTTTCTTCAAGAGAAAGAGGAGTCTCTTCATCTTTCACTTCGATAGGAGATCCTGTATTATATATGGATGCGGACACAGAGTCTATAATGAAGAATAACTGTGTTATTGTGAAATATACATATAGCGTAGTGGGATGTATTTCAAGGGTTAGAGTTCTTATTAAAGGAGATAACAAGTATGCAAATGTTAGAAGCATGAAGTTTGGCTTTAGATTGATTCCTGTGTCTTCTCTATTCTCTAAAAAGTTTTCTATAAATGTGGAAATGAAAGAGAACCATGACGACTTTGGCATCCCAGGCTTATCCTCCAGCATCATAACCTTGAAAAGAGAGAGGGATAGCATTACTATGGATATTCTAATGACCATTCTATTTATGTCTTCGTAGATCTCATTCACACCTCTCCTCTTGCACACCTGATGAACTTCCATGTAGTTTATTGGGTATTCCTGCTGTAAATACAGACATCTCTTCCAAAGCATTCAAATACCCTTCAGAACCACCAAGAATTTAACTTTGTTCTTTTATTTTATGTGCATAGATAGATCCTTTATGGATTAAGTTTTATGCATCTCGACAGATGCTGCGTAAACTTGGCTGCCATCACCTGTTTCCGGCAAGATGGGCATTTTAGCCTTGGAACTGAGGTACAAGGCACCGTTGCATAGTTTCCAGGCTTTCTTATATATTTCTGTGTGCATCTTTCCTCCACCACCTTTAGGAGGTATTTCTCAAGAACATAGCGAAATACAGACTCCATGATTTCCCCGTTCTTCATAAACAAAAAACAATCTCCCCCTCATGAAGGTTCTACTATTTGCCATTGGAGTTCTGTGCAGGAGAATAAAGCTAGAGCCCAAGGAGCAGTTTGTATTCAGAGATAAGGTCACGGCAAACCAGATGTACAAGTTTATGTATCAGGCTCCACGATCTGGAAAAATCGAGATGACGGTGTTTGATACAAAAGGAAGACAGATGATCAAGACTCGAGACCCGTACTCGGTGCTGTACTCCAAAATGAATGAGGATGGAGAGATTGTGATATCTGTTAAGAACAACAGTTCAAAAGGCATTAACTTTGGCTACAGATGCCCAGACACCAGCAAGAAAGCTCAAGGAGACCTTGGGCCAATAAGCGTTGATTTGGTTTCGGAGCTCCAAGAAGTCCTAGAGACAATCATTCAGGCCCAGAGAGTTCACATCAAGAAACATGAAGAACATGCAAGGATGGTTGCAGGATCAAGGAAGTGGGTTACAAGGCTCTTGATCTTTGAAACCCTCTTCTTCACAGGTGTACTGTACTTCTTGCACAAGGATATGCTGAAGATGTTTGAAACCAAAAGAGAAGTTTAATTAAAGGACTCAACTCTTCTAAAAAGCCTTATGATTTCATTTGCTGTCTCTTCTAATGTCATGGCGTCGTTCTCAATGACCACAGAGCCACTAGAAGCAACAAGGGGGCCGTGTTCTCTTGTCCTATCATCATTGTCTCTTTTCGATATGGCATCGAGCAGCTTTTCATAGGATTCCGATCCATTTTCCTTATATCTTCTCCTTGCCCTCGTCTCCGGGCTTGCCGTAAGAAATACCTTCAGATCTGCGTCAGGCATTATCTCGGTAGCTATGTCTCTTCCATCAACAATTATTCCCTTCTTTTCAAGATCTATTGTGGATCTTTGGATTTCCGACACCTTTTCTCGGACATACTTTTCCTTTGCAACGGAACCAACATTATTATCAATCTTTTCCCCACGGAGATGCCCAGATACATCTTTTCCATCAATAAATACTCTATTGTCTCTTACCTCTATGTTCAATCCAAGAACAAACTTTTTCTGATTCTCGTCCTTGGGGCACACCTTCTCAAACTGCCTTGCCAGGGCATATGTCACGGCTCTGTACAGATTCCCAGATATCAGATGAGAAAAACCCAGTTTCTTTGCAACAAGATCAGATGTGCTGCTTTTTCCACTTGCTGCAGGCCCGTCAACGGCAATCTTATACACTTTCATTGGGGATACAAAAAGCCTCCTCTTTAAATTCCAAGTCTCACAGTAAGGAAAACCCAACAACAATTCCACATTCATACGCTGCAAAAAGATGCGTCTCTCCTATCCATAAATCTATAACCCTTTCCGAGCTGTCATTAAAAAGTCTTCCTTTCGGATCGAATGCCTTCAGTTCTTCCTCGGAGTGTACTAGCATCACCTCATTTCCCTTCCGCACCAGCTGGAAAAGAGTCTTCGTCTTGGTTTTTCTCTTGTTAATCTTTCCATGTTTGATGGTTCCATCAAATCCTCCAATCAAAATCTTCTTTTCATTTGGTCTGCAGCAGGACAGAGAGTAGTTGAACATCACGGTGGCTCTGCGGTGGCTTCCCTCATCATGTAAGATTTTTGTAACATTGTTCAGTGTGTCCACAATAATAACGGTATCTGTTTGGCTTAAGTATTTGATAAAGGTATATCCCGAGGGGAAGGATATCCTTTCTTCTTCCTGGAACTCGTTACCAAATCTAAATATCTTGCCATTAAGACCCAAAGCATAAAAGCAAAGAGATCCTTTGTTTGGACTTCCTGTGGAATGCTCTCCATCCTTTCCTTTCCTTGTCTTTTTTTTTATGGCTATGGATGTTATCATTCCCTTTATCTCATTAAATACCGACACAACAGAGTTTTGACGTATCCACACGAGAATGCCTCCATCTGTTGCAAAAATAATATCCTCGTCCCAGTCGATCTCAAAGTTCACCACCCCACTTGTTTCAAGCTGCACCATGTTCCTGATTTCCCCTTCGAAATCAAACCTTCGAATAAACCCGTCACTAAATAGAGCAACACACCGGATGACATCTTCCTCCTGTCTTGCTTCTATCTTCCGGCAGTATCCAAAACTAAAACTCAGGATCCGCCTCAGATTCAGTTCTTGGTCAAACAAGTAGACTTCCGAAGCCTCCGACGAGAATTTGAACGTTGATTCTCTCTCAAAGCCTTTCTTAACGCCCACAAAAATATATTTACTGTGTTTGGAGGGAAGTGATACAGTTGTTATGCACTTCCCAGTGTTGTACAGGAACAAATCATCGGTTTTTATTCTTCCGAGGACTCTGATAATCTTTTTCTTAAGCATAATACTTTCTATAGGCCCCTCCATCACTTCTACGATGTTTGATTTTCTGTACGTCTCAAAGACCGCCTTGTCGACGTCTCCACTTCTATCCAGATGGACTATGTCCAGGGACTTTTTCTTGTAGCCTCTTGTATTGGAAGATGGGATTTTTGGCTGTTTGGATCCATAGCCATCCCGGTACTCGTTAGCCATCAAGGGATTTTAGAGTTGTATTTTGGGGACTCCAAACCCATAAAAAATGGTTTTTGAATCCGATCTTCCAGAAGCAACTCTGGAGCGCTACTCCAGGCAGATCATTGTCCCGGGAATACATGTGAAAGGACAGAAGAGCCTTGGAAGCTCGGGAGTATTAGTGGTAGGATGCGGAGGATTGGGGTCTCCGGCCATCCTGTATTTGTTATCGTGTGGAATAGGGAGAATAGGACTGGTGGATTTTGATAAGGTTGAGATCCACAATTTACAGAGACAGGTTATATACACCGAGGCAGATGTATCTCAGTACAAGGTCACGGCTGCGTTATCCTTTGTCAAAAGAGCGAATTCTTTGATTAAGGCTGTGGGGTACAACGAGTTTCTGGGAAGGGAGAATGTCGAAAGAATTGTTGCCCCGTATGATATTGTTCTGGATTGCACAGACAGCATATGCACAAGATATCTTTTGAGTGACTGTTGCCAGGCTCTTTCCAAAAGTCTTATCTGTGGATCGGTTCTCAGATGGGAGGGGCAGTTGTACAAGCTTACTCCAGATGGTCCCTGCTATAGATGCCTGTTTCCAGACATGAGGGAAAGAACCCTTACATGTGAGGATGCAGGTGTTGTGGGGCCGATTTGTGGAATTATTGGATCTCTTCAGGCTTTGGAAGCAATCAAAACGATTATGGGAAATACCGAGCCTAAGATGACAATCTATAACGGTATAACATCAAACTTTGTAGACTCCAAGCTTAGGAGTTCAAGGAATGACTGCATTGTTTGTTCAAGAAAATGTATCCCAGAAGACCTCTACTTTCCCACAGCTAAGTGTACGGCCGTCTCTGATGACAAGGCAACGAATCAGAATGTGGAGACAATTAACTGGGAAGACATTTTGAATAATCTCGACTCCTATCTTCTTATAGACGTTAGGCCACCAATACAACACGAGATGTTCAGGATAAAAGGTTCTGTGAGCATTCCGCTTGCGGATCTACCAGATAAGATTGGAGATATCGAGGCGTCTGGAAAAAAGATAGGAGTTGTATGCAAAAGAGGAATATCGTCTCGAAAGGGAGCTTGGATACTGAATATGAATGGGATTGAGGCCTTTTCTGTTAATGGAGGAGTCGACAGGCTCAAAAGTCTCCTGAGAAAAACAGGAGCTGGTCCTTGAATAATTTTTTCCAAAAGTCAAGTCCATACAGATGTCGGGGAAGTCTTTAAAGGAAGTTCTGAACTTGGAGATCTTTAGAGATAAGAAGATATGTGTAGATGAGGTTCTCCCTCAGAATGTGGATTTTCTTATTGTTGATCTTTCGGATGCCTTGGGACTCTCTATATCTGCATTCAGCGAAGAGACAGATCACTACAGAAAGATTGCAAAAAGCCGCAATAAACAAGTTTCTGTAAATTCGGCCTATGATGGAGATTGCATGGAGCCAGACATCATGGATGATGTATGGAGTGCAATGAACATATGGGGAATAGATGGATGTGGGAAAATTCAAGTATATAGGTCAGGGACCTGCAAGAAGTCGGACTGGTACAAATACGATATCGTCATTAGGGTTCAGCCACTGGATAGTGGAATATCCACCGACATTGATGGAAAGATTCTAATTTTTGGAAGGGGGAGAAAGTATCTTGAGCTTAGATACAAGATATTAAGAGACAGAGTTGACTATTACACTCAACAGTTTGAATAGGCAATAAAAATCCCAAGATTTCTATTTGTTTATAGGAATATAATTTTCATCAAGCAAAAGCTTCTGGAGGAAAGGGGAAAGCAGCAGCCCCTGTAGTGTAGTGGTTATCACGCATCCTTTACACGGATGAGGTCCTTGGTTCGATCCCGAGCGGGGGCATTTTTCTACTGTAGATGAAGAAAGAACTTCTTTTTAAGAGGATTTCCTTGTCAGAAAATGATATAATTTCTCTTTTTTCCTTCTAGCATATTTATCACCACAGATAGTTCATAATATGCATACCAAATAAACAATATTATTAGCACAACAGATATGGCTATGTTGCACGAACTAGCAAACTCGTCGGAGATCTCCAGTTCCCTTCGAAAAAAGGGATAAATCCTTTTGGTAAGTTCTAAAAGGTAGAACATGATCATGATATAAAAAAAAGGAGTAAGGACTAATGCTATAGCAAAATTAACGGGCTTTGGGAAGTTTAGAAGATTTTCTACAATGTCCTGATTTTCGTGGGAGACAACTACGTTAACCACCCAGCATCCCATAACCTCTGCAAGTATCTCAATAAATGTAATACTTTCTATATTCTCCAGAAGACTCCAAGCCGAAGAAAAGAAATATTGTGCTTTTACAAAACGAATAACATGCTCTGGCCCCAGATTATCTTTCATCTTTTTTTCGTTTTTACCTTTCAAGAGAATCACTAGAATAGAGACCCGAACAATAAGCATCAAAACTTTCCGGAGGTCAATGGTCTTCATCTTAAACACACTAATAACACTTTTGAAGAAGAATCCAAGAGTGATGTTTGCGAATATAAGAAGTGTATAAATAATACAGAAAGCCTTTCTAATCTCTAGTACCATTTTGACTTCTTCTATTTTTTTGGCCTGCTTCTCTATGTTACTCCAAACTAACCCGAACTCTAGAAACCTCTTGAAAGGCCATAGAATATATCGGCTTGGAGGAAAAATCCTATAGATTGCATTAAAGATAAAGTCCCACCGAATTAATCCTAATATAACGATCACTATGCAAGTCCACGTAAGCCAGAAAAAAGTCCAGAATACTCCCCTTTCTCTTTTTTTTGAATATCTGTCTTTCCTTTTAGTACCATCTACATCCTGAGACTTTTTTAAAGTGTCCATTACAAATATCAAGGCACTGTCTTTTTTTGAGTATTTGCATCTGGCTCCCTGGAAAGTAATTGCATAAAACTGATGAATATTGAAACAAAACCGATTAGTTAATTACAGATTTAAAGGAGAAATAGAAAATGACATCCAAAGAGGAATACATTTACTAAGATGTTATCTATCTTATAATCTTCCTTATCTAAAACGAAAGGACAAAAACCTAGAAGATAAAAAAGGTTTCTGGCCTAATTCTTTTGCCATATCTATACCCTTCTCGAACACGAAAAAGCTCAACAAAAAAAGGATCAATCCACAAGCTACAGTAAGAATCTTCCTTGGGAGTTTAAAGTTCTTCAAGAGCTTTTTCTCAAACTTCATAAAGATTCCTATGATTATCATAACAAAGAATGATATGAAGAAGACTGGAAATACCACTTCCAGGGCCTTAAGTATATCTTTCTTTGCACTTACATCGGGAATCCCACGGCTAATAAAGTCAATAGCAATTTTCAAAAGTGATTGAAATTTTTGAAACTGTTTTTCTTCTATAATGGTAACAGTCTTTGTCAATATCCCTCCGCTTAGAATAGCTGTAATTGAACCCGATTCAAAGTCCTCGGAAAGTATTTGAGACAAGAACAGGACGTAAGATATAAGGATTGCTGATCCTGTCTTTTCTGAAGTCATTTGAAATTTCTTAGATCTCCATTCTTGGATTACAAACATCATTAAAACTAGATCTACTAATGCCTTTGCACATTGTAGAATTTCTAATTTTCTAAAATCTTCGGAGGAGGAGTCCCAAACCTTATACATCAGAATTGTATAGGCCATTTTAATGCACGGAAGTGCCATAGATACATTAGATATTATTCGAAACACCATCTTTTTAGTTGAGGTCTGGAGAGGGAAGACTTCAAGGAATTGGATTAATATATACGCCATAATAGTTATGTAGAAAAGGAATACTATTTTCTGTATCTTTTCCTTGTTACTGGGCCTAATCAGAAATCTATCCTCCTCCTCGCCATCTTTTACATCGATGATGGAGTTCATATGCCTCCTAAAGCTAAATTATTTATATAAAATCCACCAATAAAGTCACCAATCATGCTAGGCCAGTCCAAAATCAGAGAATAAGCTAAGATTCTTTGTTTGTTGAAATTGTTTGGTGAGCAGAGCCCTTTAATGAACGGGCAGAAGCAAGAGAACATCATTGAGGAAAAGGATGTGGGATTTATCCTAAGCTATGGAAGAAACTATTACGCCGAAGGAATAATGGAAAAGGAAGCAGAGATAAGGAGGTTATTTGAACAGGTGAGCCTGAAGCTTGGGACTAAAGAGGTGGAGACGGGTCTTGCACCTCCGATGTGCTGGGATCTTCTTGGAGATAGAAATAGAATTCAGAGCGAGCCCAATCTCCAGGTTGCCAGGGTTTGCAAGGTGCTTGAGGGATACCAGGAGCCAAGATACATGATAGGAATTAAGATGATAGCCAAGTTTATTGTTGGAAAAGGAAAGCGTGTGGATGCTAGCCTTATACAAGAGGGGATGAGAGTTGGGGTTGATAGAAACAAATACCAAATTATCCTACCTTTGCCTCGGAAAATAGATGCATCTGTGACTCTGATGCAAGTTGAGGAAAGACCCGACGTCACCTATAATGACATTGGGGGATGTAAGGAGGAGATTGAGAAGATAAGAGAGGTTGTTGAGGCACCTCTTCTGAACCCCGAGAGGTTTATTGCGCTAGGGATCGACCCTCCCAAGGGGGTTCTTTTATATGGCCCCCCTGGAACTGGAAAGACTCTTTTGGCAAGAGCTGTAGCCAACAGAACAAATGCATGTTTCATAAGAGTCATAGGATCGGAGCTTGTACAGAAGTATGTTGGAGAGGGGGCAAGAATGGTTAGAGAGATATTTGCTATGGCGAAGGGAAAGAAGGCTTGTATTATTTTCTTTGACGAGGTTGATGCATTTGGAGGAACGAGGTTTGATGACGACGATGACAATGAGGTTCAAAGAACAATGCTTGAACTAATCAACCAGTTGGACGGGTTTGACCCACGAGGAAACATAAAGGTTCTGATGGCAACAAACAGGCCAGACACCCTCGATCCAGCACTTCTCAGGCCTGGAAGACTGGACAGGAAAGTCGAGTTTGGGCTGCCAGACCTTGAGGGAAGAACATCTATTCTGAAGATCCATGCAAAGACGATGAGCGTCGACAAGGACATCCGCTTTGATTTGATTGCAAGACTCTGTAACAACGCAACAGGTGCAGAGCTGAGGAGTGTCTGTACAGAGGCAGGGATGTTTGCCATAAGAGAAAGAAGGAAGATTGCAACTGAAGCAGACTTTCTGAAGGCTGTTGATAAAGTCATCAAGGGATACGCAAAGTTCTCCTCTACCCCAAGATATCTGACCTATAACTAAAGCAATAAACATGTTATGTCCTGTGTACCTTTCTTGAACCACATAAATCTTTGAATGGATAGTAGTTTTGGATTTGGAAGCCCTGGAATGGATGGAAATGTTTTGGGGGTTCTAGGAATACCATTAGAGCTTGTTTTTGAGGAAGGGTTAGATGCTGAGAAGCAAGCAAGTGTGATTCGTAGAGTAGAAGAAAAGACATGCTTCCGCCTCAAAAGGGAAATGGACATAGACATCTTGATATCTGAAGTGGCAAATGACGAGACTTCAACCATGGAGACCTTAAAGAGTTATCTAGGAAAGGGTCTTTTTGGAGGGAAGTTTGGTTTTCTGGATGCAGTTAGTGTGATTGTATGCTCTGAAAAGATTAGTGTTGACGAGATGTCCAAGCATTATGTGCCAATTGATGAGATCATGGGGGAAGAGGTTGAGGAGGTGTTTAGAAGAATTGCAGACCTTGAGGGAAGGAAACGGATCGAAAGACAGGCCAACCGATGGAGCTTGAAGTCTTTGAAGGACATTTTCAAGAGCAATCCCGACGAAGACAAAAGGTTTGCTGATGGGCTCTTTGTTTTGGAAAGATACAAGGAGGCCTATAGAATATACTCAAGATACAATGGAGTTGACGAATTTTCATGTTATTGTATCGAAATGTCTATCTACTGCCTGATTTTGTCAAAGAAATCGGTTCCATCAAGTATAGTAAATAGCCTTGGGATGTTCGGGAGTGAGAAGGTATGTCTAGTTAGGATAACGAGTATAGCCATAGGCTTTTCGGACATTCTTGCCTTAGAGATGTTGGCTCTACTTCAGGAAAAATCGCTTTTTAAGGCTCTTGCCCAGGAAAGCTTGGCTCAGGTCTTAGATGGGAAGAAGTACCATAGAAAGAAGATAGAAATGTGGTTTAACTCGAGTTTAGAATTCCGAGAGATGAAATATATCGGCCGATCGATAAGATGCTGCGAATGTTATCTTGACCTTAGCAACTTCAACTTTATTAATGGAATCTTACCTGAACTTGAGAGAAATATATTGCTCTCTCCCAATAGATATATTAAGGAAACTCTTGAGTTAATGAAGGGAAACTGCAGTCCTGGCTTGGAGGATGGAGTAATAGAGAAAAGTAAGGAAGAAATAGTCATATGGAGAGAATATCAAGGATCGATGTGCAATTTTCAAGGAGTTGCGAATGTTGTGGAATCGATTTTTGTGCAATTCAAGGGAAGAGGCCTTGTAAGTATCTTGCAGAAGGGAGAAGAGACTCCAAAAACCTACTGGACAAATCAAAAGGTTACCTTTGATGGGCCAGGAGAGTTTATTATCGAGGATATTACTTTTAATGCCTGGGAAGTTGAGTACAAAGTGAAGCTTGGAATTCCAATTGATATTAGAGAGGATACACCCTTTATGCATGTGGAAATGAAAGACGTCCATGAAGTTCTGTGCGGGGAATTATACTTTCTTTCTTGCAAGATAGTTAGAAACCATAATTCAAGAGTCAAGATTCTCTTTGATAACAGAGAGTTCACAACTAGTAGCAATATGTTTGGCTTTGAGATGGTATTTCAGGCCGTAGGCGTCTATAGTTGTAGAATAATCTTGGAAGCTGAAGGAGTCATTACATACAAAGATGTAATGTTTACAGTTATTCCGTCTTTTTCGATAGATACTTTTAACTACAAGTATTGTCTTCCTCTGGTATTTCTGAAGATCGAGAGCCATATTGAAGAGAATTCAAGAGTAAGATCCTGTTTGGCACTTAGCAAGGATCTTGAGGTTTCTGGTCTGGACACTACTACTGGGTCATTTTATTCCTACAAGGAATATGCCATTGAGTATTTCAGAAAAAACATTGTTGGTGTAGGAAGTGGAGATCTTGGACAGACTCTTGGAGTTGAGAAGGAGAAGCCGATACTACCAGAAAATCTCCAGAAGCTGCTACATGGTATGGACAAATCTCCACCAGTGACATCTGATCTACTTTTCAGCGACCTGATTCCTGTAATGGAAAAGAAGATGATTATACCAGGAGAAGGAACCTACTCCTTTTGCACCTTCCTCCAGGGGAAAAAACCTCTAAGAGAACTCCTGAGCCCAAGGGCTAAAGAACCTGACAAAGTATCAAAGAGAGAAACCAACGAAGTAATCCTATACAGTTTGAAGAATGAAAGCTTAGGGACGATTTTTGATGGATCCTTAGAAGAACAACCAGGAAAAATATCTATGAGAATAGAGATTGAAATACCACCTAAAAGAGTGTGTGTGTTTGTGGTTAAAGGGATATTCGAGGCCCTGTTCTCTCCAGAGGGTTTATCTGATGAGGGAATAATCAAACCTATCTGTCCATTTGTCTACATAACACATTTCTCACCAGCACGGTTGAAGGAACCTACAATAATATACTTATGTGTCAGCAATTACTATGAGCAACATGTTCTGGATGTGGAGATTTCGTCTCCTACCATAGCCATATGTAGCTCAGATTCCAAATTCAGAGTTGAAAAACTTTCGTTCTCCCTTTTCGAGGTCCGATCTGCATTCAAAAAGAGAAAGAAATATGAAGAAAGCGACATCAAAATTAGTATAAAGGTTGAAAACGAGGAGATTGATCATGAATGTTTGGTAGAGCTTCCACTTGTTTCATGATATTTAGGAATAGCTTCTTAATAAAAACAGAAGAGAACCCTGGAAATGGAGGAGAAACATAAATTCTGGAATACACAGCCCGTTGGCAAAAATGGATTGGGAATTATATCTAACGAAAGATCTGTATCTCTGGAGAAGCCAAAGCTTCCTGGGGGATTTCGGCTTGAAGAACTAGAAAGTATTGAGGAATTAGCCAGGTTTCTTGAGGAAAATTATGTAGAAGATGTCCATTCAGGACATATGCTTAAATACTCTAAAGATTTCTTGGAATGGGTAATTGGGAGTGATGAGGCAAGAAAGAAATATTCTGTTGTACTCCGATTGTGCGGACGGATGGTAGGATTTATATTTGCTCAGGAACATTGGATAGTTATCCGGGAACAGAAGAACCGTGTGGTTGGAGTGAACTTTTTATGTGTTTCGCAGGAAATGCGCGGGAGGGGATTAGCACCCATACTTATAAAGGAAGTTACAAGACAAGCAAATGTGGATGGGATCTTCCAAGGAGTGTTTACAAACGGAATAGAACTATTTTTCAATATTTCTCACGGGAGATATTACCACCGGCCTCTGAATGGAGAGAATCTGTTCATGAGTGGGTTTAGCGACCGGATTATAAAGTCCCGAAAGACTCATGTGAGAGAAGGAACAAGGGTAGCAGAGGAAAAAGACATGGTGGACATAGAAAAGCTGTATCTGCAAGAGAGTGAAAAACACATGTTCTATGAAGAAATAAGATCTTCGAATATATCATCTACATTTAAAACTGTGAAGAATGTGATACATACATATGTCCATGAAAGCGGTGGAAAGATTGACGGGTTTGGATCGTTCTTTATAATTGACACTATTGAAAAAAAGTCCAAAAGAAAAGTCCAAGGAGGATATCTGTACTACAGAGGAGGAAGGGATATCAAAGAAATGGTTGAGGATCTTATATATTTCGCAGAAAAAGAGGGATGCGATGTATTCACTTGCCTCGATACAATGGGAAACTCCTCATTCCTGGCAGACCTAGGGTTTTTTCCTGGAAGTGGAGAAATCCGATATTATCTGTACAATTGGAGCACTCGGGAAGTACCGAAAGATAAGGTCTTCTTTATTCTTCCATGAGTACTGTGAAAGAGATAAGTAAAGAAAATGACTTCATAAAATCTTTTAAGATGGTTTAGAAATATTTGGCGTGTTTTCTTGAGGCCCAATGAAGCTAGTGACTCACAATGAGAGGTTTCACTACGATGAAATTCTCGCATCCTGTGTGCTTCTTCGTATATATCCGGATGCTGAAGTGATAAGAACAAGAGATGACTCGATCATTTCTCAGGGAGACATCGTTTACGATGTCGGAAGGGTGTTTGATCCTCAGTCAGGAAGATTTGACCATCACCAAAGAACATTTTCCGAAACATTTTCCCCAAAATACAGGACTAAGCTTAGCAGTAGTGGACTCATATTCAAATATTTCCATAAGAAGCTCTTGGCCTTGTACGGAGTGGAGGAGTCGTGCAGAATATACGAGCTTGTGGTAGACAAAATATATTCGGAATTCTTTCTTTACGCCGATGCCATAGACAACGGGATTGATATATACGGGGAAATAAGGCCTCGAAGTATTGCCGACTTGGTAAGTCTGTTTAATTCTGACGAGCCAAACGAGGACTTGGAAAATCAGAGGTTCCTTGAGGCGCTAAAGATTGTAGATAAAGATCTAGACAATTACTTAAAGAGAATCAGAACATGGATTGACAGCTATGAATACGTGGAAAGTAAAATAAAAGAAACCAACGGCCCAATTCTTGTACTTGACAAGCACTATAGCACTGACCTGGTTTTGGAAATTGAAGGTAGCCATCAAAAAGATTTCAAGTTCATGGTATTTCCTTTGAGAAATGCTTACAGAGTAATGGCAATACCTAAATGCAAAGGGTCATTCGAGACAAAAAACCCTCTGAAGAAGGAATGGCGCGGGCTAGTAAACGAGGACTTAGTGCGGGTATCTGGAATTGAAGGTTGCACTTTTGTCCATTCTTCAGGGTTTATGGGGATTAACAGTTCTCTTGAAAATGCCTTGAAAATGTGTTCGGAGTCTCTTCCAAACAACAGAAATCTAAATCAATAAAACAACAATTTATTCAATACGAACTCATGGATCTTCCTTTGAATCGAACGTTTCGTAGTCGTCGGAGTCTTCTCCTTCTTTTTTCTTGGACAGCTCTTCGTCGTCGCTCTCATCACTTATAAAAGATGGCGGAATGTCGATCATTTGTACCGACGGCGCATGAGATATTCCTCGAAGATTCTCATACACCGATGCTATAATGCTATCCAGACTTTCTCTGGTGTTCTGATTAGCTATATTTGATGTAGGGACATCTATCTTATATGTTGGAGCATAATAGTCAAAGTACTCATTGTAGGGTATCTCTTTTGGAATATCCACATCCAGAACAACACTTGTCCCATAAGCCCATGCTTTTGAGACATTCCCGATAGTGTATCCTCCACCGCCGAGGAGAATAAGAGGGATATTAAAGCTCTGCACAAACTTGATACATCTAGAATGTCCCAGGTGCGAAAGATTGAAGCATCCTAATTTATCTCCAGAAAGTGAGTCTGCTCCCGACTGGAGTACAATTGCATTCGGCCTATAAACTTCTATAACCTTACTAACAACCGGCTTGAAAATGCTAAAGTAACTTTCGTCGTCAATTCCATCTTTTAGAGGAACATTGACAGAATAACCTCTTCCCTTTGCTAACCCAATGTCCGAGACCATTCCGGTTCCTGGGAAGTAGTCTCCATACTTGTGAAAGGAAACAGTCATCACTCTGTCTGTGGTATAGAATGCCTCCTCAACCCCGTCTCCATGATGCACGTCTATATCTATGTATAGAACCCTCTTGTTATACTTCAGAAGCTCAAGAATTCCTAGAACTATGTCATTTACATAACAAAACCCCGAAGCTTCGCTTCTCTTGGCATGGTGCAATCCCCCAGCCCAGTTGATTGCAACGTCGTATTTCCCAGAGCTAATCTTCTGAGCCGCATAAATGCTTCCTCCTGCAGTAAGTTTGCAGTAATCATAAAGCCCTGGAAACACAGGGCAGTCATCTCTAATGTTGAACTTGTGAAGGTCTTTAATCATTTCCTCCATGTTTTCACTGGAAACACTTGAAAGGAAGTTTATATAATCCACTGAATGGAAGTTTGTTAGGTTTTCATATGATGCCTGAAATGGCCTGAGGATATCCATGTACTTGTAAAGTTCATATCCAACAAGAAGAGTATGTGTCATCTTTACTCTCAGAGGTTTCATAGGATGTCCCATTGCATAGCTGAAGTTCCCTATTTCGGGATCGTAAAAGTATACCACTCTCTTACTACTCATCCGGGGTTAAAAATTTCGGTATCAAATATCATAGGTGTACTTTCAGGCCTTCGGATCTTATAGGATATGGTTTCCTCCATTATCTATAGCTAAACTTCAGGAGCCCACAAATTCCTCCCATCTCCTTCAGCTTCTCCCCAGAGAAATGTGCAACAGGGACAATAGATATCTTGCAGTTCATCCCTTGGATCTCTCGGCAGAACAATTCCATCTCTCTTCTTTTCTCAACATCATTAGGCCTCATTTTTTCATCGGTGATCATGAGCCGGTCTAGGGCTCCGTAGTCCATTGCTTCCCTAATACTTTCCATTCCGATGCAGACCAGGTCAGACCCTTTTGCGAACTTGACAAAAAAGTTGTCCACCTCCCTTAGATCGTCAATATACTGAACTCCCTGAAAAGTCTTGGAGAGATCTTTGTCTGTGAGTATTGTATTGATGACCTTTGAATTAGAGCATCCTCTGCATTCAGGAGGGACCTTAACCACACAGAAGCTGCTCTGTATCTTCTTTAACTCCTTCGAGTTCACCACAGCCTTGTAAAACTCGTTTCTTATCTCGAATGCACTTGCAACCACAAATAGACTTATCTTATCAGCATACTTCTCCAATGTCTTAATGACATTGGTAAATTTCTTGTTTTTCATCTCCTGCTTTAATACTATACTAATTTTACTACGGGTTACTATAGACACAACACATTCTTTTTCGTAAAACACTACAAAAGCTGTTTCAAGCTGGGGCTTTGCAGCCTCTTTGAGTAATCTTATAGACATCTCCTGCCATTCGTCTTTTTCCAATGAAAAAGGCTGCCCAAGAGTTATATCTATCGTATGGTACGACCCAAGCTTGACATATTCATTAATTAGAACGGTCTTTCCCTTAAGATATATGGTAGAGCTTTCCAAGTCCACATTTATGGCTTCCACTTTTATTTTTAGTGTGAGTGTTACTCTATGCTGCGTCTTTCCATCAATTTGGATTTTACGTGTTGTCACCGACGTCACCATATCACCCACTTCTATGACAGAACTTAGAGTGTATATGTCTTCTTGATGCTCTGGAGTCATTTTTATGCTTCCTGATCTGCATTTTTGGTCTATTTTATTCTTCTCGAGCTTCATTTCCAGGGCCGTTTGCCTCGCATTTGATAAGGAATTCGGCCTGTTTTAAAACACCCGTCATTTGAATTCTGCTACAAAGGAATAAGTTAGATTATTGATTTCCCAGACATGAACAAAGAACTCGAAGACGTAGTTTCCTCTATAAAGTCCAAACTCCAAGCACTAACGAGCAACAAAAAGGGAGACTCGGGGACAGTGCTTATAATAGGAGGAAGCAGACTCTACACAGGGGCACCTTACTTTGTCTCTTTAGCAGCGTTCTATACTGGATGTGAGCTAGTATATGTATTCTCCGAGGAAGAGTCCATCATTCCTTTGAAAATATTGCTCCCCGAATCTATAGTTTGTGGCATTGAGTATCAGGAGTGGCTCCTTGAAAAGGTTTCTGCGTGTGTAATTGGCCCTGGACTTGGGAGGCCATCGGAGGAAACACAAGAAGAAATAAGAAAGATACTACTACACCTAAGCCGAAGAAATGTTCCTGTGGTTGTAGATGGAGATGGAATAAGGTTGGCGGAGAAACTTGGAATCGAAAATTTTGGAACTGTCATCATTACACCCAACATCAACGAGCGAAAACATGTCGAAAAGATTGAAAAAAGATTTTTCTATGTTCTGAAAGGCTCTACCGATGTGATCTTGTGGTCAGGTAGGGAAATAAAAATCGAAGACGAAGGATGTCCAAAGAGAATAGGAGGACAGGGAGACATCCTAGCAGGCACTATAGCATCACTTGTTTCAAAGTGTAAGGCACCTGCTATGGAGATAGATGTACTTGGATCTATATTACTTGGATGTATGATGGTTAGAAAAGCAGGAAGACTTGCATATCAAAAGTACAAGAGAGGTTTAATAACCAGAGATATACTGGAAGAGCTCAAAACCATCTTTAAAATTGAGTTTGAGTAATTATCTATGGGCCTTTCTTCAAACGAAGGGCTTCTCCCTTAGTAAGCTATTTGTTGTTCGAATAATAGTACTAGATTAGATATTATATGATCAAAATATATTACAATTATAAGGTATGAAAATATTTTAGATCTAAATTTTTCCATATAGCGATTTCAAAATAGATTATTTTCTAAGTGCAATAAATTGAAAATATCATGGCCACAAGTTATACAGGGATGATATATTGAACAGAATTGTCCTTAATTTCCAGGGTATAATAGTCATCTTATTTATTCTGGTCATTAATATAGTATTACTTTTAAATATATCAACAGTGTTTGACATATATTGAAAAGGTGCATTAATTCAACATAAAACGTTAAAAGAGGATTCAAACAACTTAAAAATGAAAGGAAGATACAAGTTGAGCAAAAAGTCAAGATTATCGAGGGCTCAAAGAGATTTTCTTAATGCTTACTTCGAAATGAATCCAAATCCAAATGCTCAGGAGAGGGAATCCATTGCATCCCAATCGCTGATATCCAAAGAAAAGGTTAGAAACTGGTTTCAAAACAGAAGATCCAAAGAAAGAGGAGACGATAAGGTATCTTCTTGTCTGAGCATTTCCGATGCAAATTTTACCGAAACCGGAGTTCATCCGATGTCAAATGACCTTTATATTCGGAGGTAGCTTGATAGATCATGTCTGTATGAGGTTGTGTTTCAATAAATATTGGTTTATTTGTTTTCTGGAGAAGGCTTTCGTCTTAAATACCGGTGAGAAATTTCGCAAGCAGCCAAGTAAGTAATAGTGGGCTGTTCTTATTTGGGCTTTCCGGCGGGAGTAAGCGAAACATGTGTCCGAGAGTCTATTCTTTTTATCAAGGATTCGGCCAGGTCTCCGATCCTAACGTTTCTCATAAGTGCAGACTTCACTTCGTTTTCACACAGAATTTTGTTCTCAACAAGATACATTACTCCATCCTCCAATCCTTCAAAAGAATCCACTCTTTCCAAGGAATACTTTATCTCCTTAGGAATGTTGTATTTGATCGACATCAGGAAATATGCCTCCATCACATTTTGATCATACATAGATGCCTTCTTGAGGCTAATAAGACCGTTCTTGATGTCCTGGAGCTGGATTCTGCACATGGCTAGGTTCCTCAGAAATACTGCATTTCTTTGATCATCGGCCACCAGTCTTTCATATACTACTTCTGCTTCCGAAAACCTTTTGGCAGATGTAAGAGCAGATGCATATAAAAACTGTATTTCAGTATTCCATGGGACTATTTCAAGCGCCTTTTTAAAAGAAATTATTGCTTTTTCGGTGTCTCCGGCTTTAAGAAAGTAAACTCCTTTTGCTCTTAATGGTTCGTACGAGTGGTATATGCTGAGAGCCCTATCAAAATAATTCTCCTCTCCGGTTATGATCCCAAGAATTATGTTCATATTGCACAGTCTCACCTTTGACTCGTGGCTTGTGGGATCACCGATACTTCTTACTTCCTCGAGAGCCCTTTCTACAGCCTCATCATTTCTATTAAGTTTTACTAGACAATTGATGATCTTTGTATTACACCTATATTTCTGAAAGTATACAAGAGCTTTTGAATATGCAGAGCAGTTGTAATAGGCATCACCTAGAAGCTTTTCCCACTCACTATGAAACACAAATGGGATTTCAAATATTGAGTCTGTTATTCTTTCATGGGTAAACTCCAAGTCGTATGGTTCTAGATTGAGCATCATGAGGTAATAGTGTGCTGTCATCTTCACTACTTCGCTTTTTTCATTCCATGGAAACAGCACTCTGTCTATGTACGCTTGGACTTTCAACCTTCTGAGATCCGGGCAAATTTCCGTATTAAAGACCCTTATCATTTCCACCAAAAGTATAGACTGTTCTCCCACGCTTAGGCTCGGAACAATTTCGTTTTCAAACTTGTATTTTTCGGTGCTATAGACATGTTTCTTTTCGTTGCTTGTGCCATTACATCTCACAATCAGTATGGAATTTCCATAAGCCCCTTCATTTGTAGGGACACATCCAACCAGTTCGTACCGGAAACCATACATAGAAAGATCAATTTTCTCGTATTCTTTAAACGACAGCATCATGCATGCTCTTTCCAAACCGCTCAATTCCCTAGGTATACAAAACGGCTGGGGATCCTTGAGACATAAGTTCATCATATAGTTCAAGCGGCTCTTCTCAATTTCATTGGCTGGTTTAGCATTCTGCAGGAGATCTAGAAGTACAATTCCACTCTTGAAAGCTCCGGAATTCTCTAGACTCGGCATTTCCGAACAGTAGGCCGAAAATACATTTGATGCAATAAACGTCCTTAAATCTTCCATTAGATATCGGGGATGAAAAGACGTACAAAATAGACATAAAGAGTCCAAAGCCCATATTTAATTCTAGGTCTTACTGGAAAGAGACGTCGGGCTCGTCAAGGAGAGAGAGAAGTTGTTTGATTGACATGGGCTCTTCGTAACATATGTCGGAGAAGCAAGGATTCTGATTGCATAAGATCTCATAATCGGGAAACCCAATTTTTTCAACTTCATATGAAGACTGGAAACATTCATAGATACCACATTCCTTCATGACCTCAATCGAGCTTGTAGTACCAAACACAAACATCTTCTTTTTGCTCTCTTCCTTGATGAATATCTTCAGTGCTTGCAATACGGCGTTACTAAACCTAGGTCCTATGTTTACAAAGTCAATAAGTCCTTCAATATCGTCCAGGATTACTATGGCCTCTTCAGACTTATATGCATCCATAAACTTCCCTTTTATATAGTTCACCTTCTCGTACTCGCTTAGTCCTATGATGTCTCTTGGCGAAATAATCTTTATAAACGGAAACATCGAAGATCTTGCTGCTTTCACAGCTAGCGTTGTTTTACCTGTTCCTGGAAATCCATGGAACAGCAGAGAAGATGTGGAGTAAAGATTTGTCTTTCTTAGCTTTTGAAGGAGATTCTTGCCATGTTCGATTCCCTGGGTGAATATAGGAGTCTCGTAAAAGGTCTTTTCGAATCTGTAGAAATCCTGCTCGTTTATCCCGAAGGAAGGCTTAACCTCATCGAGTGCTTGAATAAAGTCATTCATATAGACCTTGATATTCTTGTCTCCGACAACACTCATTCTTTCTTTATCGTCCTTCTCTCCATGGACCTTTCTCTCCAAAGCAAAGGAGACAGCACTCTTTACAACTGCTGTTATCTCCGCTCCTGTATAGTTTTTCGAAAGTTTGGCTATTTTGTTTAAGTCAACGCTTTTGTCCAGGTAGTCGTGGCTTTCCATCGTTTTTGTATGTATCCTAAAGATTTCAATTCTGGATTCTTCGTCAGGAAGGGAAATCTCCAGATGAATCTCAAATCTCCCTGGCCTGAGTAGAGCCTCGTCAATCAGGTCCAGCCTATTAGTCATCCCGATAACCAGGATGTTTTCTATCGACTCCACTCCATCCATCTTACTAAGAAGTTGATTGACTACTTGGTCTCCAACTCCTGCTCCACTGCTGTTTCCTCTTCTTCTACAGATCGCGTCAATCTCATCGAATATTATGATATGAAGATTGCTGTCCTCCTTCTTTACTTTCCATTCCTCTTCAGCATCCTTAAACAAGTTCCTAATGTTTTCTTCGCTCTGCCCAACATATTTGTTGAGAATTTCCGGGCCATTTACTATCTTTGGTGGCCTGGCATTGAGAAGAGATCCAAGTTTCCTTGCAATTAATGTCTTTCCTGTCCCTGGAGGCCCGTACAGGATTATTCCCTTTACATGAGGTATTCCAAACTTTTTGATCACATCTGAGTCAAATGCCCTTTGTACAAATGCTCTCCTGAACATCTTTCCAAACTCCTGCTTTAGTCCTCCAATCCCAAGAGATTCAAAGTTGAAGTTTGGATCCAACAGCATGTTTTCTCTAGAGTTGTTTGACAAAACCAGCCTCTCCGAGACAGAGTTGATAAAAACTTCCGTGTTCTTCAGAAGAATTCCATACCTCTTATCCAGAGCAGTGAACATCTCCCGAACAAACACCTTAAATCCTAGGTCTCCAATGTACAAGTAAAACTTTTGATCGATGTTAAATGGAAAGGATACATAAATGTTCTTGAACTTCTCAACAAGCTCTTTTGCATCGAGATCAACCTTTTCCAGATTGATGATCTCTATGTCGAGCTTTAAGAGAGAGATTGGATCGCATTCAACAACATTCAGGTGTTTGACACTTATCTCATCTTTCCCAACACTTTTGTTTAGAAATTCCCTTTGAATCTTGCTCAGCTGGGCATTGCATCCATCGGTAAAGTCAAACTTAAAGGCATACTTACTGTCCACCAATATAAACTCTGAAGGATCTAGCCCAGATGTCCTTGGGATGTATATCTTATTTATTTTTCCCCTTTCCACCTGTTCAATCTTGATGCTCCCTACAACATATTTCATACAATAGGGTCTGCCTCTCTCTGTTTACAAAACAGCTTACAACATTGGCTTATTTCTCGGAAGTTAAAGATACAGAAAAATCAGGAAGGCCGGGCCCCCGATTAGAGTTAATAGAAACAGGATATCCATTCCGTCCTTGCCATCGCATATTCCCTCTAATGCACATACACACCATTTTGGAGGCATCTCAGACCGGTTCTGCGGCCCTGCCTCTGTAATTTCCCGAATAGATTCAACTACGGAGTCCTTGTCAGCACTCAACCAAAACAGAAAGGCTCTTTCGTTAACATAAATATCCACCATGTCTTTTCGCTCCGAAAACTCTAACAGACCTGTAATGTTTTCCAAGAGCCTGCTCATCATCTTTATGTAGCTAAAAAACATACCTTTCTCAACCTTTCTTTTCGTCAAGTGATCGAAGTCGTCATACACAAATAATATCTTGTTAAATAAGTTTGAGAACACAGACATCTTTGCATTAACTCTTGTGTCCATCATGGATTTGACGTACAGCCTTAAAATCTCTGCGATATATTCACTCTCTTTCAAGATAGCCCCTAGCTGGCTTTCAAGACCATTAGCCTTGGATACTACTTCAAGCCTTGTAACTCCTCCAATGTGCGTTGACGTGAAGCTACATCCTTTGATAGACCCTGACTTGCAGCTTCTATCAAGCATTTGTCCATTGAGAAGGAACGGAACACTTGATAGAGTCACTACTATAAGGCCCACAGACACAATAGGCTTTAGAATGGAAGTGATGGCTTCAAGCCTTGCCAGGGCTGCAAGAAATAAAACCAGGCAGAGAACCATCTGGACTCCAAGAAAAAACATTATTTTGTTTTCGTATCGGATTACTGGACGTATGTCTCCGCCACCAGTGTTTTCGCTGTCTTGATAATTCCTTGCTAGCGTCGAAAGGTAGTTTAGAATCTCCTGGCTGGCCCTAGCATTTGGAAGATTAGAAAAATATTTCTTGATTTCCATCCTTAGCTCGTTTAAAGATATATTCAAATACCTTGTAGAAGCATTGAATTCAACCATTTCATCTTCAATTTTCTCTGCTTCCTTCATAAATAACTTAAACACGTTAGTAAACTCCTCTAGGATTCTCTCTACTTGTATTTCAATGTTCCTTAGATTCAAGACATGCCTCTTCAAATTTTCATCATTTTCTGCCTTGAACTGGAAAATTTTCATAAGATTCCCAAGAAAGACTTTTCTCTTTTCGCCATTTCCGGCATTTCTATTAATTGTTGACTGTCCTTGAGCCTTGAACACCATGGAAACCTGGTGGCCTCCCCCGGAAACACCTTCCGAGTAAGTCCTTTCTTTTACCGAAGATTTTTTTTCTACAGGAATGCTAGGACTTTTCCTCTCCAGAGTCGCAAGAGTGGTTTTTTTTCTGATATCTCGTCCCTTAGTGCTAGGATTTTCCTCTTTCTGTCTTTCTTCTTCTGTCCCAAGATTTTTATACAAAGCCAGATGAGATGCTGTAGATTCCTTTTCAGAGTGTCCCGTAAGGCTTATGTGAGAGAGAAGATTAGAAAGATGGCTCCTTTCAAAGGAATCCCTGAACTTAACTCGCCAAGGATTTCCCCATGCACTCCAGAACCATGTACTGGAATTTGAGTTGGGCAGGGATTTACCAAGCATTCTATTAGCCTCTATGACCTTTTGCAGATTGTACGAGCAGAATATAAGGAGAAACCCAATGGTGTATAAAAGAACATTACCTCCATCTCTAGAGCTCCTGAAGAATATCAAAGCAAGGCCAAAGCACGTTATCAACAGTAGGAGAAACAGGTATATATCAAACCTTAAATTTGTTTTTGTCTCTTGAATGAACAACCGGAATGGGGATTGCTGAGGCGGCCTTAGCAAGGGTTCTTTAAGTATAAGAAGCCTTAGCCTAGATGCTAGAAACATTTCTCCCATCAGAACACATAGTTTTATCCTTCTCCTGAAGCACCTGTTTCATGAATCCGGTTGTATCATATCCCATCTAAGTCTTTCCAATTTTTAAGAATAAAAGAAAGGAAAACAAGAGGGGTATGGACTCCGAATGTAAATACCTATTCAAGATAATCTTGATTGGGAATAGTGGAGTTGGAAAAACCTGCCTCATGAAGAGATACACGGACGAGACATATAGCTTTACTCAATCCAGCACAATAGGTGTTGATTTCAAAATAAAGTCTCTTGAGGTTGAGGGGGAGAGAGTGAAGCTTCAGATATGGGATACGGCAGGACAGGAAAGATTCAGAGCAATTATATCCAATTATTATCGAGGAGCACATGGGATTATAATAGTGTTTGATATGGGAAGTAAGGAGTCGTTTAATAATCTCGGAGATTGGCTAAGTGAGGTTAGAAAGAATACAAATGAAAATGTTGAGATAATTATTCTGGGAAATAAGGTCGATGATAAGGAAAAAATTGTGATTACTGAAGAAGAAATAGAAAGGTTTCTGGGGGAAAACAACATTGAAAAGTCGTCGTTTTATATGACAAGTGCAAAGGATAACATTTGTGTCAACGATAGCTTTGAATATCTAACGAGAAAACTTATTGATAAATACAAGAAAATAGGTTTTGGCACTGGAAAGGAGTCTTTCAAGCTTAATGTAGGAGATCCAAAAAAAACTTGTTGCCTGTGATTTAATTGATTAAAGCTCTTTTCAATTCACATTCCTCGAAGTTTTTATTCTTCTTAGATAATTGATGATCTCCTCAGGTTCTGACGTTCTATTAAGGAGTTGATATACAACACTTTCCTCAATGTAGAATCCTGTATCGGACTTTGGGATTCCTAGAGTTTCAGCCAGACACCTTGTATCTATGATAGGCTTGACGAGATAGCACTCTCCAATTTCTTGTTGTATAATGCTGTACACAACTCTTAGTCCATCCTCATACTTTTCATGATTGTCTTCAATGTATTCAATTGCAGAATATATCACTAACGATTCATACCATGTCTCCCCCATAAATCTCACTATCCTAATTAAGTCTTCATCTCCTATCTTCTTCATATCATATCCAGACAGAAAAACAAGACTCTCCTCGATCTTGTTTATCGTTTTGACAAATCTCCTAGAAGATGGAAGTGAAATCTTCATGATATAAGCATTTGAGAACAGCAGACTTTTCCCATTTGGAACAGTCGATCTGCTAAAGAAGCATAACACAGTGTATAGATTTAAAATCTCCCTTCTGTATGTCCTTCCCCACAAATTTGTGATCTTTTCTACAGTCTCGCAAAACATTAGACCTTTTTCGTAAGGTGTCTCCCTTTCCACAGGTGGCTTAAACACAGGACTTACATATCCTCTTCTAACTATCTCCAGGAGCCCGTACTGCCCTCTTGGATAGTGGAGAATTTTAAATATCTCTATGTGAATTCTTTCGTTGGAAACCTTCTTTCCAAGCGCTCTTTTGATTCTCTCGTCCATCAACGCCTCTTCGATCTTCCCGTCGATTTTGAATCCAAGCTTAGAATGAAATCTGAAGATTCTCACAAGCCTTAGAGGGTCATCAAAGAGGGTTGTCCTTGGATCTAGAGGTGTTATTAGAAGCTTGTTCTTTATGTCATCAATACCCCTCCCGGTGTAGTCTTCAACTTCCTTGGTAAACAGATTGTAGAATAGCGAGTTTATGGTTAGGTCTCTACGGAAAGCATCTTCCTGAGGAGTTCCCGGATTCACATTGGGAATCCTCGTTTCAGAATATGTTTCGTTCCTTAGATTTACAAAGTCAACACAGAATCCATTTATCCTTACAACTGCTGTTTCAAGATGCTTGGACTTTTCAGGGTTGTCCTTTATCACATGGACTTCTGTGAGTTTCTGGCCTGTCGAGGATTTCATTAGTCCTGCTGCAAACTTGTATCCGCTAATATTTTCCAACGCTATATCCATGTCGAAGCTGGGATGGCCCATTATCTTATCTCTAACCCATCCTCCTGCAACTCTTGGAGTTACATTTCCAAACTCTTTGGCATGACTTCTTATTAGGTTGAAGATATCCTCCTCGGCTTCTGTGCAATTTATCTGGACGCCCATGAGGGACCAAACAAAACACCTTAAATACAGATCGACCTCGCTTCGAGAGAAACAAAGATCAAAAAGTCATGAGAGCCAACCACTACAATCCAAGCCCCAATCTTCCTTCTTGGGACTCTTCAAACTTAATAAAGAAGAGAATTAGAAAGTAGATACTTAGGTGGAATAGCGTATCTTCGGCCCTCCAAATCCGCTCGAGTCCCGTAAAGCTCCTTAAGATGATAAAATAGATATAGTTTGATATCTTGGTTGTATTATATGCAACTATCCCAAACCTCTGTATATAGTATGCGCTCAAGACCCTGAGTAGAAGAGAGGTGATCAAAAGAAGAATTGATTTGGAGGTGTTTTTTTCTATAAACACATGGATATCATTGTATCTCAATCCAGAGTCGACCAATATAATAAACGAATATATCCAGATGTAAAATGAGCTTGCCAGGAGAAACTTTGGTAGTCCGCTTCGATTTGTCATACAAACCGTCATGAAGTCTGAAGAAACACTAAAGATTACATAAAGTGACAGGTAAATGATTCCAAAGAGAACGTCGAAGAATCCGTCATTGCTATATTGAACAGATTTATACACATTCATTAGAACTACCAGAACAAAACTGAAATTCCTTAAGATATTCTCCTTAGCTGTTCTTGACAGCATGAACATAAGCAGCACAGATAATGGATAGCATAGGCCCCTTGCAGCCATTGCTGTTTTCAAAGACGTCATTCCTGCGCCTCGATACCAAGAAGAATACTCTCCAAATGCAAATAGTCCGAGCGGAAGATATTCTGGTTGTATTTGGACGGCTTCTTTGAAAGTGGTGTTTTTAATTGCAAACGGAACGGACATCATTAAAACAATGAGAGACGACAGAAAATTTTCTATGGTAAGTATCACCATAAAATGGGCCTCCAGATGGTCTGAGGATAAATATAGCTGGAGAGCCCCCAAGAGAGACAGAATCTCTCCGATGTAGAGTTTCTTTTTCATTTGGCAAAGGGGTGAAGTTTGAATTTATGGATGAAGAAAAGGGGTGTTCTCCCGGATAGAGGAAAAACTTGTAGAGAGATAAGATATTGTTCCTAGGCAGAGAAGTGTCTAGGCATCACAATACATAGATGTTAATAACATCCTCGAAAAAAAGATTTTCAGGTGACACCGCGGAATACCTAAAAAGGAGATTTTATTGTGTATACGCCACAATAGAAAATAAATTGGATCAATTCTATATTAATCTGATAAAAAAGGGTATATTTAAAATAAATAGGGTATAAGTTTCATGGATTGTTTTAAGGAAAATCTTTAGAACGGATCTAACTATGTTATTTGTCGACCCAATTTTATCAATCAAATTCGAAACAACAAACCTCCCTTCGATTTGGTTATAAAAGACTCAAAAATTTACCCCAAAATGGCTAGAACAAAACAATCCGCTAGGAAAACAACAGGAGGAAAAGCCCCACGCAAGCAGCTGTCTGCCAAGTCCGCCCGTAAGGCTGTGGCCCCCGCCTCAGGTGGTGGGGCCAAGAAGTCCAGGTACAGACCTGGATCTGTGGCCTTGAAGGAAATCAGGAGATACCAGAAGAGTACAGACTTCTTGATCCGAAGACTTCCTTTCCAGAGGGCTTGCCGTTCTGTGGTTAAGGAGTGTAGTAATACTACAGACATAAGATTCCAGGGCCCGGCTCTTGGCTCAATTCAAGAGGCCTTGGAGGCCTATCTTGTTAGTTTGTTTGAAGATGCTATGCTCTGTGCATGCCATGCAAAGAGAGTCACTGTATTTCCAAAAGACATAAGCCTTGTTCTGAAACTCAGAAGCAGACACGTCAAATCCATCAGTGATTAAAATCTTCACTTTAGTTCTCAGGTTTCTAGAGGATACCTTCTGTCTATACCGAGTTTATTAGAATATCTCATTGTTCCCTACCCTTAGCTCCTGATTTTTTCCATGTACATTAAGGTTAGTGGTATCAACAAGATGATCAATAGATATGACTTGAATAAGGTATTTACATTTACCAGGCCTATATACAAAACAATAGAGCATTCTCCAGATGTTCGGTTCTACTTCTATAGTACTCTGCATGAGATTGCAATGGCAGAGAAACTCAATAAAAGAAGTTTAATTGAGTGCTTGGAGGTGAGCTTTATCAAAAACCCACTAAAGGAGAAGTCCTGTTTATCAATTTCCTCCTCCAGATCTTCCTGTTGCTTATACACTGTATGCGACAGAGATGTTTCTATAGATATGATTGAAAGGCTTTTCGGACTACCTGCCCGATGCTACTTTAGATGGGGAGAGTTCAAGGAGATATACATAATTGAGTTTAAAGAAGCTGTGGAGATAAAGAAGGCAGACTTTACAAAATATGTATTTGCTTTCGAGGACTATATAGACTATGTAATAGAGAACGGCCTTTTCGACCAGGAGTGAGGAAATAGGAATTTCTCAAAAGGGGGAGGAATATCTCCCTGACAAAAGTAAGAATGGAGAACCAATGCCATATCTTTCCTTTTTTTATTCCTGAGGTTTCCAAAGTGAAGGTAGAGTATTTTGACCTGAATGAAGATACAGGTACTATAAGAGGGATTTTTTGTGTTAAGAAAAAGTTAGAAATGGACATTGACGTGTTTATTTGCAACAAAATAGTTACGGATCCTTTCTTTTTTTGGGAACCAGCCTGCTCGGGGTCCGTATTTGAAAAAGGTCTAGAGCTTGTGAGGAGAGGCCTAGGATTTCCCAAAGAGGATAGAAAAGGGCCCACCCTCGAGAAAATGATCACAAAGGTGAAAAAGTAAACACCCAATCCGTAGAGCATTCTTGTTTTTTATCTTCAATTTACAAGAAATATGTTGCAGCAAAATTTTTACCCCATCGAGTAATGCATTTTACATCTGCCATGAAGCGTGTCAGGCTTCCATCGTCTGCCGTTGCCGTCCGGAAGGAACCTAGATCCAAAAACATCTACCTCCGTGCTCTTTCAGACTTCTATACCAAGGTGGCCGATAATACATCTGTCCTGGCAATCAAGAAGATCTCTAAGAGATTGAAGATGTCGAAGTCAGACAGACGGCCGGTCAAAATTTCGAAAATCGTTAGCGAGATAGGAGAATCCAAAGATAAGGTTGCTGTCATTGTTGCAAAAGTCCTTGATGATGATAGGATTATGGAGATTCCTCCCCTTAAGATTATTGCTCTCCAATGGTCAAAAGGAGTGAAGGAGAAGATTGAAAGATATGGAGGAAGCATAGGAACTCTTGACCAGCTTTTTGAAGTTTGTCCAAACATGGATGATATACATCTTATTTCCTCCTCCAAGTTTGCTAGAAGGTCTGCTAAGTTCTGGGGTCCTGCTCCGGGAGAAAAGGGATCTACTACTTATCCAAGGGCAAACCAGAAGTGCCATAACCGTGAGAAGCGTGTCATGATGAAGGGAAGAAAGGCGCCGCAATCCAAAAGGACAAGTGAAGAATAAAATGGTCTAAGTTTTACTAATATATCTCTGTTGGGAAGATCTATTTGTCTGGAGCTGGCAATCTCAAAAAATCTTCTATCTCTATAAAGCATGAACAAAATTCGCATTCCACCCTGGAATTCTCTTCATTGAGTACTTTGTATTTTCCTCCACACCTGCACACAATAGACCCGATGTCGTCTCTGTTACAAACAAAATAAGGAACCTCCTCATATTCTTCTCCTCTTTCATATTTCTCGTAAGATTCTCTTAACTTTATATACTCGTTTATATCTCCCTTGCTTCTGTCTGGATGTATCAGGAGTAATCTCTTCAAATACTTCATTCGGACTTCTTCTTTTGAAGCTCCTTTCTTAACACCCAGCAAACTGAAAATAGACATTAAGGGATACAGAGTTTGTTAAATAACGTAAAGACCCGGGGGTTGGTAAATTCAAGAGACACAGCAAAGACCTAGGAAATTCTAAAACGGCTACACCAGTGTTTTATAGATGGCCAATGGTCGAAGCCGAAAATGAAACATTGTTTTAGAAACTTCTTAAAAACAGATGGTAAGGTTACATCATGCTTATTCTCTCACTGTTAATGAGCGTTGGTGCATACTATCTACCGCCTACAAGGCATGCATTCATAATCTCTGCTAGAACACTGCCACCATATCGCCTAGATTCATTCCCATTTACACAGGTGGGGCCCTACAAGACATCTGGAGATCCCATCATATTTGCAAGACCATCTAGAGTTGATAAAGAGACATCTACGGAAGGGAACGAGAAAAGTGTGTCTGGAGAGAAGAAGGAAGAGTCTAAGAAAGGCCTTTCTAATATTATATTTGGAAGCACTGTGTGCAGATTCTTCTTCTACACGGCGATGGCAGTTATAATATTCTTCATAGGGTATCAAACGAGAAAAAGCCACGAGGGAGGGTCCTACGTAAGACTTCCTACAACATCAAATAACTAATAAAAAGCCTAAGAAATCGTTTTTGTATTGTGTAAATACGATGTGGGATTTAGTAGAAGAAACAAGAGACACTTTTACAAAGCTTAATTTGGTTCCATCCTTTAATGTAAGACTCTACTACATCCTTTTAGTTGATGTTGTTTTTTCTGTTCAACTCTTCTGTCTCTTCCTTTGTCAAGAACCTACCTGAGGGAGCTCTCAGCCTTTTCATAGCATGTTTATGTCTACTTTCATGCAAATAGTTTCTCTTGTTTGTTATCATAAGTGTATCTAGGATGTCTCTTCTTGACTTTCTTTTCTTAATCCAGTTGAGCTGCTTGGCATTGACATAAAGAGGCTGAAAAGGTTGATCGCTGAACGGAAAAGAATAGTCATAAGCACCGTAGTTGCTTTTATCTGGATATCCTACATCTCTTAGTTGCTCGTCTTCAAAGCTGATGTCACCGTATCGGGTGTTTGGGCCCTGGTCCATAATGTCTCTGTGCTGCATACAACATCTATTCCGTCAAAACTTTTGTAAATCTTCCTCCTGACTTGTTTCAGGATGTTTGTTTCTTCCACCAATTGCATGGTGAGTTGGGATCGTTCGAGATGGCATCTCTACTCATCAACAATATATGCAAAGCTCAAAATAACTTTGGGATTTCTAGTCCAGTAAGGTTTGTAATAAGGTTCGTCTTATCTAATCTTTATTTCATCATCCCTCTCCCCATCCAACTCCCAAAAGTTTATGTTAGAATCAGAAGATCCAGATACAAAGTACTTTTCATCGTCGGAACAGGAAAAGTGGATCACTCTGTTCTTATGCCCCAAGAAGTATCTTTCTACCTTGAAAGAGGACATCTGTGACAGTCTGATGTCATCTTTTGAGTATCCGTGTGTACTCAGGATCTTGTTGGACTTCAACCATCTTAGATTACAAATTTGAGAGCCATAGTCTACAGATCTTATCAAACACGAGCTTGATCTACTCGAGTTTACGAGATTCATGTCCCATAGCTTGATTGTTTTGTCTGCAGTTCCTCCACCAGACACCAACAGGTTTGGGGAAAGAGGGGACCAACTTATGGCCTTCACTGCGGCCTTGTGGCTGGAACATTGTTTAAGAGGATGGGATAAGTTCCTGTAATCATAAATATAAAGTCTATTGTCGTTCCCGCCGGATGCAAGAAACCTAAGGTCCTTGCTTATGCTTAATCCACAGACCTCCTGACGATGGTGTAGAATGGTTGCCACAGCCTTCTCCGAGCGAAGATCTGTTATCTTTATTTTTCTATCTCTGCTTCCAGTTATAATGTTTGCATTTTCCGACTCGATTACACCTATTCTTGATCTGTGGAATGAATACCTGGTTATCTTTAGAGAGGCTATATCAACATTCAACATGACACCGATAGAAGTCCCAAGGGCAACAGTGCTAGTGGTTGGGTTATATTTCACAGATGTTATTCCAAGACTGCTAAGATTACAAATCTGCAATGTCTTCGAGGAAAAGAAGTTGTGAACAAACAAACAGTTGTCTGCAGTGAAAAATACATTTTCTCCTGACCAGTCAATTAGACTGCTATAGAAGTCGTCGGGAAGGGATTTAACCTTCAATTGTCTATATGGCTGAATGATTATTCTTGGCCCAAGGTTTTGGCTTCCAACAGTACTTAAATACGGAATTTCGCCCATGGAACAGGCAAACCTTGCCTCATACATTTCCTCTTTAGTTCCAAGATCATAGAAGTTTCTTTGTGCATATCTGGAAGTAGTTTCCTTTTTGTTTATTAGGAATCTGTCCATCTATGTTTGTTTATGAAGACTTCCTCTCTCAGATAATTTTTGGTGTGTTATTTGATCAAATAGAAATCAAGATGCTTTAGCATAATGAAAGAGATAATTTATCAAGTCCAGTAGTTTCAAACACAGAATCTAATAGAAGCTCCAGACTATCCTAGAACTTGGAATCTTTCCAGCAGATCCTTAGTATCCATCGTTTCTATATCCGCGTTTTGCTGGGAGACTAGGCTGTTTGCAACAAACATTTTAAACGACTGGAGGTTCATAACCTTTTCCTCTAAGGTGTTTTTAGCTATGAGTCTAAAAACATTCACAGTTCTTTTCTGACCTATTCTGTGAGCTCTATCCATGGCTTGGAGATCATTAAAGGGGTTCCAATCGTGCTCATACATCACAACAGTATCTGCTCCAGTAAGGTTAAGACCTAACCCTCCGACTTGCGTGGTGAGAAACAATATCTGGGTTGTACCCGTGTTGAACTCCTCAGCAATCTTAGCTCTAGTCGAGCTAGGTACGGATCCGTCTAGTCTTGAGTACTTGAATTTATACTTCTCCATGATGTCCTTTATAACAAAATCTATGCTGGATTTGAACTGAAAAAAAATAAGTATTTTGCTTCTTAAATCTTCTCCTCCGCAAAGGGAAATTATATCTTCAAGTGCTTTGACCTTACAAGACACTTCACTAGAATCCTTGAAGTGGCTCATATGGGAAACCGCAAGCAAAAGATCTCTTGTCCTTTTGAACCCGACGTTCTTCTGGTCTATCTTTCCATACTCCAGGTCTACATCTTCAAGTTTCTCCTTGCCCCCTCTTTCATTAATCTCACGATATAGCTTTTCCTGGGCAGGCCCAAGGTCAACAATTATGTCACGAATTATCTTTGGAGGAAGGTCTTTCAGTACATCGATCTTCAATCTGCGGAGAATAAATGGAAGAACTTTTTTGTGAAGAAGGTTAAGTTTTTCCTGAGTTTTTTCTATTTCAGTATCAGACATCTTTACATTCAACGACCCATACTCTTTTTCGGAACCAATGTAATTGGGCATTAGGAAGTTGAAAAGGGATACCAGATCCTCTACACTGTTATGCACTGGAGTTCCTGTCAGAACTATCTTTCGAGAGCACTTTATCATATTCATTCTTGAGTATAGAATTGTGTGTTTGTTCCTAAGAACATGCCCTTCATCAACTACAACGTAAAACCAATCCTTCTCAATAAAGCTTAAATAGTCATTCCTAAATGTTTCATAGGAAGATATCAAGATTCCATATTCTCCTCGGTTTTCTCTCCTGTAAATCTCTGCAGTTACGAAGGGGAAAAACTTCTTAACTTCGGCTTTCCAATGCCCAGTAAGGCTTGAAGGACAGATTACTAAGATCTTCTTCTTTGTCTTATAAATCTCGGAGCAAAGGAAAGTCAACACCTGCAAGGTCTTTCCCAGACCCATGTCATCCGCAAGAATTCCGTTGAGACTGAATGAATGGAGAAAATTCAACCATCTTACCCCCTCTATCTGGTAGTCTCTAAGTTTGACTAGTATTGGGCATTTTATATGATACTCTGGGATCTTCCTTACATCAAGTAGCGAGTCAAGGGATTTTTTCTCATTTTCAATCACCTCAAGTAGATCCTTAGATATCTTCTCGTTTGTTCTAAACCCAAGAGTTGGAATAATCTTTGAAAATAGTCTTGAGGATGTCTTCCGATTTACATCACTTGAGATGTTTTTAAGAAGTGGCCTGACAAACAAAGGATTGAAAGAATGATCCCCGTTCATCAAGACAGCATCAAGAAGCTCAACATCTAGATTTTCAAGTGCCTTCCTCACAAACTTCTCATTGAACTCCAGAGATTTCATAAATCCATTGATTACTGTGATATTTCTCTCCTGAAGTGCATCATCAAATATAAACGCTATCTTTTGAATCTGCGAGGCTTTTGTGTATATATGAACAGTTTTTGAGAAGAAGTCCAGTCTGTTTTCCAGGCTTCCAACCTGCAAAAAGAAGGGATGATCAAGAAATCTACCATCAAACCCCTCAAAGAACCGAAGAAACCCGTTCCTTCCTGAAGACAATCTTTCATATGCAACCTGGAGAAAATTGTCGACAGAAATCTTCTTTGCATCATAGTACTCCACTATCATTTTAGAGAACAGATCCAGGAACTGGATGCAGGTCTCAACTTCAAATAGGGCTGGTGCATTGCAAAGACTAGGAAATTCAATAGATGCTATCATCCTAACATAGTCTATATATAAAGGATCCACCATTGGATGGATTGAATGGATCTCGGGGTTACTAAGTTTTTTCTTAAACTCTTTCTGAGGTGCCATTCTGAGATCCTTGCATTTGCCAAAGTAATCTCCTAACTCTTCTATACTTCCAGACATCGGAGTCCCACCTTTATGAAGTTCCTGGGCAGACCTATATAATGCAAGAAAAGTTCTGTCTATCATAGTCTCATTGCCAGTCTGCAAATCTGGAAATTCATTCTTCATAATGCATTCAAATAGAAGACATCTGTTCTTTAGTATCTCATCCTTTCCTATTACATTTATCCCACTCTTTGTGAAATAGAGGTCTTCGTAGGAAACAAAATCGTCTTCTCTGTAAGGCTCATACAGACTTCCCCCAATGACGTTCATGAAATGAATAATCAAGTTTCTTGGAAGGTCCTTGCGTTTCTTGAGAATCTTAATTGCTAACTTTCTTATCTCTTCCTTTTCCTCTATTAGAACCACTTCTGCCACAAGGAAGTCGATCGACTCTTCAGAGAGATTTTCTACCATATTCAAAATACTGGTCCTGACCTCAGGAACCGGAGAAGTAAAACACGGGAATATATCTTTCAGCCTTTCTGGAGGAATGGAGAACTCTGGATTTTCCCGATATATCTTGGTCAGGAGAGAAAGATTGGATGTTTTTGAGACCGAAATAACCTCTTCCGATTCAATGTTTTGCCAGCACTTGTCAAGGACTGTATCAATTCCGTCTATTATTGAGAAGTGGCAGAGAAGCTCTGCACTGAGCAGCTTTATGTCTTCGTCCGGGCTACTTAGAAGGGATACAAGCTTCTTGCAAAGCCCATTCTTGTCTTCAACAAACTCCTTCAAATATCCAAGTGCTATAAGTCCCGAAAACTGGACTTGCCAGTCTTCATTGTCCAAAAATCTAAGCAGTTGCTCTATTATGTCATTTGGCCCTATTAAAGGATATATATATGACAGAAGATATGCAGCTGCATCTCTTACCGGTGCTACAGTTCTATCTTCCACAAAGTCATTGAATTTATCTGTGACAAGAATTTCATATATCTTTGAAAAGAGCTTAGAGTCAATTCTTATTTGAATTTCTCCTTCTCTTTTGTCTATTTCCGAAAACATTGCTGCAAATGCAAGAAATGCTCCATGTCTCTTATACCACTCATAACTCAGTAGATTATCACTTATTTGTTCAAAAAAGTCAAACACATTTTCAATCGGTTTCTCTTCCACCTTCTGTCTTTTGATGGTTTCCCCGCTTCCTGCCTTGAAGTCGATGTCGCTCAGGAAGTTTGTCTCCACATGCTCCAGCTTTGCTATCTTCTTAATCATTCTCTTCTGCTCCTGGACAGATGGTGCTTGTACATTGAATTGCTCTCCTGTCGATCCCAAATATATGCTAGTGCCTTTCTTGTACTCAATCTTGAAATTAGTCACAAGCTTAAACTGGAACATCAGAGACTTGAGAATCCGGGCCCCATTTTTTCTATCCTCACTCCCCTGCCCACACAAGAGCCTGTATGTTTGCTTAAGAATATAAGGAGTGAAATCAACATACTCTTTTATTTGAGAAACCAGCTCATCCGTAGTATATTCCTTCAGAACTTTTGACTGGGCTGTGTTCAGTGTTGTGAAGAACTTTTCCAACCTATTCATACTTCCTGGGGTTAATGAAATGCTTTGTATTTATATTTTCACGCTACAGCATAAACTAGATAGTCTGCATTCTTCAATGGTCATGAAATCCATTTATTCCTTTGCTTAAGACAATAATCGTCCTTGTGACTTATTAGGTAGATTCCTTTTCACCTTGGGAAACCACACCAAGATCAATGTACAATATCCTGCCAAATACCTTTAGAATCTTAGCCCGAAGCAATTGGAGCATTTTCATCCGATTCAAAAAATAACTGGTAATTTCAAAACATAAAATAAAGTAATTTCTTTTGTTGAAAATGGCAAAGAAAGAGGTTGTTAAACACGATTTTGATATTGAATATCCATTTTGGGATGACATAGACAAAGATAAAATTCAATTCAAAAAGTTGGAGAATGGATACTCAATAAGCTATGGCGATGAGAAAGAACATGAGAATGAAAATAGAAGAGAGTATAGGTCACGGTCTATATCCTTCTCGCAAACTTATGGAGGAAGAAAGGTGAAGGATGCAAACATGGAGATTGAGGGAGGAAAAATAAAAGTAAAGGGAAGGTTTTGTGACGAAAAATAAAAGCATTTACTGGTATTTTATCTTATATAGAATGATTGCTGTTAGAACCAGAGTAAGTACAATAAAACTTCTCAGAGTATTAATTAATGGATAGAACCATACTTCTGCCTTATGCCACAGCTCAGGGGGCAAGGAGGAACTTTCGACCTTCTTTTTACAATATGGGCAGAAGGGTTTTTTTCCAAGGAGGCACCATCCCTTAATGCAGTCTTCATGGAAAGAATGGGTGCATACTAATGTATGTATCTTTTCACTGCCATTAAATGATTTTGTGCAAATCATGCAGAGAGAGTTATTATTTCCTTTTCCAGGTACCCCTTCTTTGCTATAAAACCCTGTGGAAATGGCCACAGTCTCGCTTAAAAAGAAAATAACCTCTCTGCTTAGAAGCCCGAAATACAGGAAGAACAGCAAAATGGAAAGAGAATATCCAAGGTTCTTCGGGTTCAGATAGAAAAATATGAAGGTAAGGGATTGCCCCAGAAGGATTCCTAAATTTGAAATGATGAACAACGTTTTAAACACGCCGTAAATGTCCCTCATCACATCTTTTCCAAGAGATCCCTTCAATACTCTAACCGTGTTGAAAAGTATAAAGCCGGAGAATCCTAGCCAGCAGAGGGGAAGAAAGTAGGACTGAATGTAAAGAAAAAAACCAGGGGGAAACAACAGAAGGATGAAAAAAACACAGAAATCATGGCTCTTCTTGTTGATCCCCTTCCAGACAGCAAAGAATGTTTGGATGACAAGTGCATACACGGCTATTACTGCCATTTTCTGTAAAACATCTCCAAGAGTGGGCTGTCTTTCTATTATTATCACCTGCCTTACAGGCCTGTACTCCCCAGCAATTCTATATTGGCTTGAATAGGCCACATTTTCAGAGTCATCAAAAAAAGACTCACTTTCGTACTTGGGGACTCTATTATTCTTGGAGTCTTTACTTTCTTTTTTCTCGGCTGCATGGCTTAACTTCTCGTTATTTTCTTCTTGGCTCATTTAGGGCACCAACAAATTGGTTTACATATCATAGAATTTAATCGACCCGAAACAACAAAAATCAAAGTAGGTATGCGCTTATATGTCTTTAATTACTAGAATTTATGGGGAGGCTTTCTTTAATCTTTTCCGAGAAGCTTGCTGAGAGAACAGCGTATTGCTTCTGTTACCTTGTCTATCCTCTCGTTTGTTACGCTTAGATTCTTTGGAAATAAATGGCTAATATCACGAAGATAGACCGGTTTTGGGGTGCTGAACTTTTTGAGGTTGCAAAGACGATTCAGCAAAAAGACGAGATTCTCATGTCTTTCCTCCATGTTCAGGCATTCTTGAATGTACTGGAGAATGTTCTCCAGGATATTGTCATAATCGTATATAGCCTCCTTCAGCTCAGATATCTCACATATCATTATACCTTCCTTTCTTTCAAGTTCCCTTAGATGAGCTATTCTCTTGTCCCTCCATCTTTTGGCTGCAATCCGATTTCTTTCTTTTTTCCATATGCTTTTTATCCTTTCCTGATCAGACTGCCTTATAGAAGACTCAAAGATGTCCATTGGATGGCAGAATTGGTTTTCCTGCTCGGCGATATACCTATATTTTTCCTGATGAATTGGAATCCTATTCTCCAAAAAACTTGGCCCAAAGAAGTAGTACGGATGTATGTAAGGCTGATTTCCATCAATAATGGGCTTGGAATCGTATATCCCATGTGTACTTTTTGGATACTCGTTTTCATAATTGATATTCTTTTCTCTGCTTTCCATGAAATGGTCAATCTCTCTCATCTATTCCATATAAGCGGGTGATGGACTGAAATGCTTTAATTTTAATTACTTCAGCCAATTAATTGCTTAATTTGTCTTTTGCCATAAGGTTCAGGTTGAAAGCAAAAGGATCTCTTCCTTTCTGTGATGGAAAAGAACCTGAATTCTGGAATTTCAAAGACTTGCCTATTCTGGGACCAAAATAATCAATCCCCCTATTCATGATAAATTAGTATTTCCCACCCCTAGGGAGATGTCTGAAAGTATGACATGGAAGGAGTTTGTGGAAAATAGGAGAGTTCAAGCCTCCAATCTGCTTCTCACCCACGGTTTTATGATTGAGTCGTGTCAAAATCATCCATTTAAAACAAAAATTATAATCTTAAACAAACAACATAATGGAAACGATCAAATGTGTTCTTGTGGGAGATCCATCGGTGGGGAAAAGCTGGTTAATAAGCACATTTATAACAGGTAGGAATCCAGAAGGTTATATCCCGACTCTTTTCAACAACTACAGCAAGGTTGTTAGTACTGGAGATAAAAAGTACAACATGACGCTGTGGGATACAGCTGGAAGCGAAGAATACAACAAACTGAGGAGCTTGTCTTTTCAGGAAACAGATGTTTTTCTGGTATGTTACGCTGTTAATAACATCCTCTCGTTTCACAATACCAGGAGATGGATAGAAGAGCTTGCTGAGTACGATGTCCCGATGATCTTGTGTGGTACCAAGTGTGATATAATCGACGGGAACATTGTAGACCGAAACCTTCCGATAAAGTTAAGCAAGGAGTACAAACTATATGGATTCATGGAATGCTCTTCCATAGAGCTAATAAATGTAAAAAGGGTCTTTGATGTAGCTCTAGAGGCAGCATTGAAGCCTCGTAAAAGCAAGTTTCGATCGATCTGGTTCTGCTGTAAGTGTGGATAGATGTGGTAAGTGTCCAAATAAATATTTTTATAGTACTCTAGAAAACACAACATATGCTTTCCGATGTGCTGAAATATCCCTGGAATTAGCCCTTTCAGGGATGAGAAGAAGACAAAGAAGACAAAGCTCAAATATATTCCACATGCTCACAAAGAACCAGATAGTTGAACTTAGAGAGGCTTTTAACTTCATGGATGTTAACAGTGACACATTTGTTGATAGAGCGGATCTAGAGAGCTTTCTGGAGTCAATAGGAGCACCTTTTTCAAGCGAGGAAATTGATGAGATGATGGCCGAGGGAGGAGACAGCATGACATATATGTTATTTCTGACAATGATAGGAGAAAGGCTTAGCTGCACTGATACAGAAAAGAACATCTTTAATGCTTTAAAGGAGTTTGATGACAATGGGGATGGGACAATCGATGAAAAGCTGCTAAGGACATGGCTTACAGAAAAGGGAGACCAAATGGCAAGGGAAGATGTTGACTTGCTCCTAAGGGGTTGTGCAGAAAACGGAAGGGTGGATTGCAGAAGCCTGGCAACAAAAATAAAGTACGGAGAAATCATCACTGAATAAACATTTTTCTCTTGTAATTTCCGTCCATAAAGAAAGAGATTGAAAATAAATCAATTTACTTTATCACCAAGGATTTCGAGGGAAGGTCTCCTGAACCTTGTCTAGCTCATTCAGTATGACCGTCTGCTTCTGTCGTTCCTGTAGTGCGTTGTCCACGTCTCTTAGGATCTTCTCCCCCATTCCCCTTAAATCCTCCAAAAAATCAATCACCTCTCCTTTGTTCTGTATGACAGCAAGCTTTTCTTTTTTCTCCAAAGGTAGATACGTCCTATATATGCGGTCTAAGAGAGTACACTTTCCCTCTTCTTTTTTGAGGCGGTTATAAACTCCACCAAAGATCTTTCTGTATATTTGCAGGCATCCATCTATTTTTGACTTAAGCTTCTCTGACCTCATTCTTAGTCCACCTATTTTTTTCCGCAGGAAGTCATACGAGTCATTAATTCTTCTACATGCATCCATCTGGAGAGACTTCCTATGCTCGATTTCATCTCCTTTCAATAGTACAGGCATCATAGTTGGATCACTTGTCAGGGAAATGTTCCATAGAGTCTCTGGAAAGTCCAAAGGACGTGCGAACGGCCCATCAACCTTGTTGTAGAACACATATTTGAACTTATAGTTTTGGGATGATGGATCATAGCTCTTTTCGATGTTATCTATTAAGGTTAAGAGCTCCTGGTCTTTCTGCATCTTATATTCCATGGGCTCTTCTGGCCGGAAGGGTTTAATAAAGAAACTTGTACAATAAATTTTAGTTTGTTTTTTTAACAGTGAAGATGAAGTTAGAAAAGTCTGCAATCATGAGAAAAAAAAGACAAGGATACAGTGAATTCATCGTTGATGACACAAATTGGAATGGCCAAAGAACAATGCTGATAAAGTTGCATTCCATATATCAGATGTATCGGAGTGCGGGAGTGATTGGTGATGTACCGCCAGACATGCCTTCCAAATCATTGTTAAAAGCATCAAGAGGAACCATTGCAGCTGGGTACAAGCTCCACCTCGTTAAGATGGCTCTTATTGATGAACGTCCATTCAAGTTCAACTTCGAATCTAGACGGTACTATTTCAAGAATGTAAATATCGTATTTCTTCTCGGAATGATCAAAAATAAGCCCGAGCTTGTTTACTCAATGCTTAGCAATGGTTTCCCTAACAACATCAACTCCTCGATTTTTGGAAGCCCGATGTTTCCAACCTACTTCCACCTCGCCTGTGCAATGCATCATAACATATTGTCTGTTTTCCTAAAGTTCTCTCCAAGCTACTCTCTATGCTGGAATGGTCTTACTCCACAAATGATTGCATCGTTTAGTGGAAAATCTTTGGAATCTAAACAACCTTTTAATTTTGTCTCAATGAAGCAGTATTTACTGTTGAATTCATTTAGAGGATTCAAGATTACCGAGACAGATGAAAAACCTATCTTCCTAATAGATTTTCTGTGCATGGAAAACGACATGGAGGAAGCCAGAAGAGTACTCAACAGAAATCCAGAGCTGTCTAGAGTCAGTAAGATATGCTATCTAGCTCAAGATAACATAGAATGGATTATGTTCTTAAGCAGGTACCAAACATCGGTGCATCAGGAGTTCAATGGAATCTCTCCCCTTCATATAAGCTCGATAAATGGAAATTTCGAGGGGCTCGTTGCACTTGTGGCGTTAGGAAGCTACATAAACTCTAGGGATCGTCAGGGAAATACACCAATGCATTACTGCGCAATGATGCAGCACTTCCGATGTCTGGAGTTGCTCATCAGGCTCGGGGGAAATATGAACATGGTAAACAGGGAAGGAATCAGCACAGAGGATATTTTAATTAGCCAAGGAAAAGTCTTTGATATTAAAGAGGTAGATCTAGAACTCCCAGAGGCCTTGTTCCAAACTCTGGGAGATTCAGTCGAATTCAGACATCATCTATCAATAATTGATAGGATCAAGTATAATTGTAACCACACCATCGTCAAAAAAAATAGATTCACAATAACATCATTGTTGAACTTGCCGCATAAGATTGATTACACAGAAGATTTGATTCAAAAGGTTCAAGGTGTTAAGGACACAAGGAGAGATAGCTATTCGCCTCGCCAGTCATTACAAATATTCTTGAAGAACATTCAATAAGACAATGTATTCGAAACCCTGAATGGAGGGATATGGGAGCTGCAGAGTTGTTATTGGAAACGAAGCAAGAATGATTCCAGAGGAGGAAAGAGTAATCCCAGAACTCACCCACGAATGGAAGGCCTATGTTAAGGCATCCCCAGAAATAGTAAAAAGGGTTGAATTCAAATTGCATGACTCATTTAGCAATAGGTTGGTGAATGCAGAATATCCATTCGAAGTTGTAGAAAGAGGATGGGGAGAGTTTAGCATTCAAATTAAGATTTTTTTGTTTAACGGAGAAAAAATAATGACTAGCCATTTTCTACAACTCCATGGAGACTCCGATGTGGTAATAAGCGAAAGAGTCGATGAGATTGTATTCAAAGGCGAAAGTAGCCCGGATACTCCCTTGGATGAGGAAGAGGAAGAATATGAGAGGATAGAAACAAGTATTTTGGGAATGCTTGAAAAGTTTAAAGAAATTAATGAATGAAGAAATCGCCAGAACAGACAAATGGCTTAGGATGCAGAAATATATTTGGCAAGAGTTGTATTTGCAATACTAATAAATGAGAGATTTTGTAGGAAATTTGTATTATTAAACTACTTGAAAGTTAATCCCAGATCTCAGATACCTAGCTAAAATTCCCCAAATAACACGGTTCTAGAAAGCATCCAAATGTCAACAATATTTTTCTAATACTTGCCGCTCAGTATAGAAAATTCAATTCCAGAATGGCACTGAACTCGTATTGAATCATTTAACTTCATAAGGAATTAGAGTTCTCAGTGTAGTCCTATAGAAATCAACAGTTACTTTCCAAAAAAAAGGATCACAAAGGAATTAGGCTTCCTGTCATTTTTCCATCAATGCTTAGATTACGATGGTAAATCAGATTCTCTTTAAGACATCATATGAGAAGTTACTTCAGCCAATCAGAAAGTTTTCTAAAAGTATAAAAGTAAAGCGGCTTGAGTCTTCAATGGGTGAAACTTCAAAGAAAGACTGCAACCACTCCACAAACTCCCAGTGCGAGGCTTGTTGCGAGAAAAATAAAGCCTGCGAGGCCAAGGATAAAACAAAAGGTAGCGTTAATGAGGCTAAAGATAAAACAAAAGAAACTGTTCAGGAGACTAAAGACAAGACAAGGAATGCAGCAGAAAACGTCAAGGATAAGGTAGACAATAAGGACAAGAACGAGGTATACGATAATATTAAGGAAAAGGGAAGCGAAGCATGGGATAAAACAAAAGAAGTCGCAAAGAATATGAAGGAGGGATTTAAAGATCTTGCCAACAACGATAAGCAGAAGAAATGAATTAAACATCTTAGCTTATTTTTATTCTTAAACACTATTATCCTTTCTTTATCTTTCCGGAAAAAGCTTCGGCCTGCTTACTCTTAACTTTCTAAGACTTGGAAGAGAAGAGACTGGAATAAAAATGCATCAGCATACTACATTTCAGACTTCCCGAAGCGACCCAAGGTTGCGACTGCTTGAATGGAAGTTTATATTAAGATAGGGGCCTCTTTATGGCCAATTTCATTATATAAAATACAACTGATTTTTGGCTTAAAACAACAATGACATAGGCAAGGGCTTTCATAGAGTATGAGAAAAGAAGCAGAGAAAGACCAAAATGGAGTGAATGGTCCTGAGTCCTCGAAACTCAACGAAAAGCTGATGTCGGGGGGACGTCTTTTCCGTGTGTGCCTGACTGGAGGCCCATGCGGGGGAAAAACGACACTCCAGATCTCGGTAGCAGACATGTTTGAAAACATGGGATGGCATGTGTTTCGATCTCCAGAAGCAGCCACTATTCTCCTAGGAGGAGGAATTAACCTGATAAAGAGAACTCCTCTCCAACAGAAGATATTCCAAACAGGTGTTCTAAAGGTAACACTTCAAATCGAAGACGCTTACAATAACTTGGCTAGAGACATTGCAGAAAATGGAGGAGATGCAGTTGTGATTTATGATAGAGGAACAATGGATGGATCTGCATATGTAACTAAAAATGATTGGGAAGAAATCTGCCAAGAAGTAGGAATGTCGGAAGTTGGACTCCGGGATGCACGGTATGACTGTGTGATTCATCTTGTGAGTGCAGCAGACGGAGCTGAAAAGCACTACGGGAATG